>NW_026273445.1:0-53916 GCF_020536995.1 Dreissena polymorpha | reverse complement strand
GCTAAAATAGATGAGAGGTGTCAATATTTTGGTCCAAATGGATGTTTTAGGTGGTTTTTAGACGGTTTCCGGATGGGTGGGGGACCTGGTATGGACAAGTAAGGGTAACATTTCCAACAAATCTTAAATGTAAATATTATTATGTCCATAGATTGAAGTTTCAGGTGGAGAGCAAGATGAAAAATATGCAAAATTACATGCATGCAACCCATTTATGCCATTTTTCTCTTTGTTTGTAGGCCTGACCGTTTGTCCTTGAGCCGTAGATGGTCAACAATCCGCTAGCTGTCTTGCTCTGACTGGTGCACTGGACATGATTTCAATGTGAGTCATCATACTGATTGTTTAATTAACACATGAATTTCAGTTTGTTCGTTAAAGTACTAACTTAGCTGTGTATTTTTACAGTGGACGTAGTGGTGCGGTGCAGGTGGTAGACTAGGTATTTCCATATATACACTATGTTTACAGAATTGCGGCCAGTGGAGCAACATAGCTGATGAGTTAATAGTACTAGTTCTTCAGACAAATAACTTTATTTTCAACCTATAAAGCATATTTAGCTGTAGGTGGGGCCAATTAGCTGTAAGATCTGGCTTTTGTTCTGTTAAGCCCTTAGAGTAATGAATTTCAGAGTGAAGACCATAGCGCCTTTTCCTAGTCAAGTATCGGGCAGCTGTATGTCTTTTCAGAAATGCACATGTCTTTTTAAGCATGTCATTGTGTTTGCTTTTAATAAGATAGGCAATAAACTCATAACCTTTAGACAAATGAGCATCTGTAAATTCAGATTTCACTATTTCAGAGTCAGCCAGACCATGATTGAGCTTAAGGATTGTGCTGCGGATGCAGCCTGTGCAGTTCCGGGAGAAAGTCACTGTCTCGGGCAATGCGGTCTGGTATCAGGTAAGCACTATTGAAAGCCTCACACTTTTGGGGGGTCTGAAGCCTTGTGCTGTCAATGCGATCTGGTTCAAGTACAATAAGAATGCATTCTCAAAGCAGTACTTCATCAGATATGGTTATCTCAAGCTTACAGTTCGCGGGCAGATATGACTTCGATTTGTTCTTGCTAGCAGAACCCCTACAGGCCAAACTATGCGTTAAGCACTACTTTCCACAGCAACCCTTGCAGACAGAAAAAACAATACTTAAAATTACTTCTGGCATTTAATTTCTAATTTCCTACATATCTCTTTTGTATGTTTGTTTGCCCTTTTAACTCTGACATGCCATCTTGCTCACATTGATGGAGCATACCTGTTTTTGTTTAGAGCCAAGTCCCCGGCTGCTCGAGTTTGCCGTGTCAATAATGAGAAAGCCATGGCATGATGTCTCCTCTATGTGTATCCTTATCTCAGTGTTGAACATAATTGCCAGTTTCAGGGGCCTAAACATTTTATTTTATTAAAGGTCTGGATGATCCTTGCCTGACTGCGGGTTTGTGTACACCTCAATCCGACTCTGTGTCCTGAACAGAGGCCGCAGTGGGTGCAGCGCTTGTGGACGATCCATCAACATCCTGAAAGGTCAACACTACACCAAGCTGGGAAAATTGATCCTGATAGTCATCCCCAGGTAGTGGAATGAATGTTCACTGAACTACAGAGGAATCACATCCAAATGACTTTCCTGCCACGACATTAGTGTGGCCACTCGCGTAGGAATTCCTTAGCAAACATGCTCTTTTGCATGGTGACTGTGGACATTTTTGCAAAACTTACGCTTTCAACACTGGATTTTAAAGAGAATACTTAATAAAATGTCGCTAACAGGACTTATTTATATGAGAGAGACTATCTGGATGCGCATTAAGTGTCACTTTGTGTCGTAAGCTGTTGAAGGAGCGATTTGCGCCTTTTTAAGTGTTAATTTTGGGTAGCCGGCTTGTATCAGCTTGAAAGCTGAAAATTATGCCTCTCATCATAATAGCATTAATTTTTGTAATTGCAGTGTGTATGTTTAGATTGTAAGTGAAGCTTTTAATAATAATTTTCTTAAAAACATGATTTTATATGCTGTCAGTGAGTTTTTTATTGAAAAAAGTGCTTAAAATTAAAAAAAAGTCTCCTATTTCATCAAGAAAAGTACACTGATTCACAATAAATACATTTATATGGGCCTTTTGCTGATATATTGGTGAATTTCGCATGCAATGATACCAGTTTTTGCCATGAAAGTTACGCGTAACAATAATTGGAGACGCAAATCAGCTGTCGTCACTTAGACTAAAAATCATGCATTCCGACTTGACTGCGGCCAATATAGTCACCGCTTTAAATGGCCATTTTAAGGCCTTTACCCCCATCCGAATGCACTGAAATTGCATATTCATTGTGGAAATAGTTGAAATCTCATGTGGAGAAAGTTTGAAAAAGATAGGACAAAGTTGAGTTCCCTTAAAGGTTACATTACACTAAATCATTGTGTATCCCTCCGTGGTCCATTCGAAAGTAGTGCCTATTTCTAAAGAGTTCCTTTTCTCTTCTTGAATATAAGCCATTTAACAATGTGAGACATGACTTTTGTGGTTATTTGTAATATCCTGTATGTGTCTGGAGTACTTTGATGCCTTGGATTGGAAGCTAACTTAAAAGATGAACTTTTGAGGGTGTGTTTTCTATTGTGTGGGGCTTTTGTCGAAATTAGGATTCCGAAACACGTTTTTCTACGGTGGGTTCATTCGACAGCGATTTACTTTCTTAGAAGTTGCGAGACGGTATGTTTTTGATTGCAATTATTGGAAGATGACAGATCCATCTTTAAAATGATACCAGGTTCGGAAAAATTGATACGTCGGAAAGGCAAGAAAAATGCTGTGAAAGTTGTCAGTTTATAATGGGACCCTATGGGAATCGGAATTAGTGTAATATAACCTTAAAAAAGCACATTTACTGCAATGTCAAGGTCACATGGATTCGTCTGCAAGCGAGACAAGTAGAAAATGAATTTTAATGAATGTTTTGATGATTTGGGTGCTAAAATAGATGAGAGGTGTCAATATTTTGGTCCAAATGGATGTTTTAGGTGGTTTTAGACGGTTCCGGATGGGTGGGGGACCTGGTATGGACAAGTAAGGGTAACATTTCCAACAAATCTTAAATGTAAATATTATTATGTCCATAGATTGAAGTTTCAGGTGGAGAGCAAGATGAAAAATATGCAAAATTACATGCATGCAACCCATTTATGCCATTTTTCTCTTTGTTTGTAGGCCTGACCGTTTGTCCTTGAGCCGTAGATGGTCAACAATCCGCTAGCTGTCTTGCTCTGACTGGTGCACTGGACATGATTTCAATGTGAGTCATCATACTGATTGTTTAATTAACACATGAAT
The DNA here is from genome assembly GCF_020536995.1 of Dreissena polymorpha. Lineage (NCBI taxonomy): Eukaryota > Metazoa > Mollusca > Bivalvia > Myida > Dreissenidae > Dreissena > Dreissena polymorpha. The sequence continues at coordinate 50,579 of NW_026273445.1, read as the reverse complement.
TTCAGTTTGTTCGTTAAAGTACTAACTTAGCTGTGTATTTTTACAGTGGACGTAGTGGTGCGGTGCAGGTGGTAGACTAGGTATTTCCATATATACACTATGTTTACAGAATTGCGGCCAGTGGAGCAACATAGCTGATGAGTTAATAGTACTAGTTCTTCAGACAAATAACTTTATTTTCAACCTATAAAGCATATTTAGCTGTAGGTGGGGCCAATTAGCTGTAAGATCTGGCTTTTGTTCTGTTAAGCCCTTAGAGTAATGAATTTCAGAGTGAAGACCATAGCGCCTTTTCCTAGTCAAGTATCGGGCAGCTGTATGTCTTTTCAGAAATGCACATGTCTTTTTAAGCATGTCATTGTGTTTGCTTTTAATAAGATAGGCAATAAACTCATAACCTTTAGACAAATGAGCATCTGTAAATTCAGATTTCACTATTTCAGAGTCAGCCAGACCATGATTGAGCTTAAGGATTGTGCTGCGGATGCAGCCTGTGCAGTTCCGGGAGAAAGTCACTGTCTCGGGCAATGCGGTCTGGTATCAGGTAAGCACTATTGAAAGCCTCACACTTTTGGGGGGTCTGAAGCCTTGTGCTGTCAATGCGATCTGGTTCAAGTACAATAAGAATGCATTCTCAAAGCAGTACTTCATCAGATATGGTTATCTCAAGCTTACAGTTCGCGGGCAGATATGACTTCGATTTGTTCTTGCTAGCAGAACCCCTACAGGCCAAACTATGCGTTAAGCACTACTTTCCACAGCAACCCTTGCAGACAGAAAAACAATACTTAAAATTACTTCTGGCATTTAATTTCTAATTTCCTACATATCTCTTTTGTATGTTTGTTTGCCCTTTTTAACTCTGACATGCCATCTTGCTCACATTGATGGAGCATACCTGTTTTTGTTTAGAGCCAAGTCCCCGGCTGCTCGAGTTTGCCGTGTCAATAATGAGAAAGCCATGGCATGATGTCTCCTCTATGTGTATCCTTATCTCAGTGTTGAACATAATTGCCAGTTTCAGGGGCCTAAACATTTTATTTTATTAAAGGTCTGGATGATCCTTGCCTGACTGCGGGTTTGTGTACACCTCAATCCGACTCTGTGTCCTGAACAGAGGCCGCAGTGGTGCAGCGCTTGTGGACGATCCATCAACATCCTGAAAGGTCAACACTACACCAAGCTGGGAAAATTGATCCTGATAGTCATCCCCAGGTAGTGGAATGAATGTTCACTGAACTACAGAGGAATCACATCCAAATGACTTTCCTGCCACGACATTAGTGTGGCCACTCGCGTAGGAATTCCTTAGCAAACATGCTCTTTTGCATGGTGACTGTGGACATTTTTGCAAAACTTACGCTTTCAACACTGGATTTTAAAGAGAATACTTAATAAAATGTCGCTAACAGGACTTATTTATATGAGAGAGACTATCTGGATGCGCATTAAGTGTCACTTTGTGTCGTAAGCTGTTGAAGGAGCGATTTGCGCCTTTTTAAGTGTTAATTTTGGGTAGCCGGCTTGTATCAGCTTGAAAGCTGAAAATTATGCCTCTCATCATAATAGCATTAATTTTTGTAATTGCAGTGTGTATGTTTAGATTGTAAGTGAAGCTTTTAATAATAATTTTCTTAAAAAACATGATTTTATATGCTGTCAGTGAGTTTTTTATTGAAAAAAGTGCTTAAAATTTTAAAAAAGTCTCCTATTTCATCAAGAAAAGTACACTGATTCACAATCAATACATTTATATGGGCCTTTTGCTGATATATTGGTGAATTTCGCATGCAATGATACCAGTTTTTGCCATGAAAGTTACGCGTAACAATAATTGGAGACGCAAAATCAGCTGTCGTCACTTAGACTAAAAATCATGCATTCCGACTTGACTGCGGCCAATATAGTCACCGCTTTAAATGGCCATTTTAAGGCCTTTACCCCCATCCGAATGCACTGAAATTGCATATTCATTGTGGAAATAGTTGAAATCTCATGTGGAGAAAGTTTGAAAAAGATAGGACAAAGTTGAGTTCCCTTAAAGGTTACATTACACTAAATCATTGTGTATCCCTCCGTGGTCCATTCGAAAGTAGTGCCTATTTCTAAAGAGTTCCTTTTCTCTTCTTGAATATAAGCCATTTAACAATGTGAGACATGACTTTTGTGGTTATTTGTAATATCCTGTATGTGTCTGGAGTACTTTGATGCCTTGGATTGGAAGCTAACTTAAAAGATGAACTTTTGAGGGTGTGTTTTCTATTGTGTGGGGCTTTTGTCGAAATTAGGATTCCGAAACACGTTTTTCTACGGTGGGTTCATTCGACAGCGATTTACTTTCTTAGAAGTTGCGAGACGGTATGTTTTTGATTGCAATTATTGGAAGATGACAGATCCATCTTTAAAATGATACCAGGTTCGGAAAAATTGATACGTCGGAAAGGCAAGAAAAATGCTGTGAAAGTTGTCAGTTTTATAATGGGACCCTATGGGAATCGGAATTAGTGTAATATAACCTTAAACCGTTCCATAATTTAGTAATTACCCAATTATCTCCCCTGAATACTCTCCGCGTCCGCCATTACACTACTGCCAAACAACCGGTAACATATATAAGAGAGCACCGATTATTCAACGGGTGAATTTCTTTCTTTTTGTAAAACTTTTTTGTTTGTCATGCAAATTGTATGAAATAAAGTTTTTCTGCTAGAGGAGATGTTAAGCTAGTGTTATAACAGAAAAATGTTTGAAAAACGTGCATTTTTTAGGCATTTGTCTAGGAAAATAAACACGTTGAAACATAAAAAAAAAACATTTAATTAAACTAAATGCAATATTTATCATTTGATTATATGCATCAATCTTAAAATCGCGTAATCCTTTGCATTCCAGTGTTGAATTGCCCGTTTGTTCTGCATAATCCGATTATCTCGTTTTGATCAGATATTATCCAGACTAAACTAACAACATGGCGTCATCCCGGGGTGTCATAAACCACACTGGGTGGCAGATGACAGTCTGGTCATTAAACACAATTGATGATGCCACCATGTCTTCTATTTCTGGTAGTATTAAGCAGTCCTTTGGTTTAATATTTTACCCCCGACATACTTAACAGTTGCGTTCATTAGATATGTTACATATTGTACAAATTAAAAGTTATGTCCAATATAGAATATCAGAAATTGTACACCGTACTAGCCCGTTTAATCCCTGGTTTAATTTATGAAAAAAAAGTATTTGATAATTATAAAATTTACCTAAAAACAACATTTAACGTATTTAGCGGGTATCGGTTAATTAAAAATACGTCATTTCGTATGAAGATTTAATGTTACGGCAATGCACGAACGACATCATAAAAACAAGAAATTACATTTGACATGAACGGAGGTAAATAATGTTTAAAAAAATATTAATATAGATATATGTGTGTTAAAATGTTAGATATTTGCCACTCATACTCACTTGTAACGAGTTTTCAATATACATGAATACACAGTTCAAATTGCATCATGTAAAGTTGTGTTTTTCAGTTGTATGTTAATATTCCTCAATAGCGTCATTCTCTGTACAAAACCCATCAAATTAAAATTACATGTAAATACTTCCATGCACTTTGTAGTACGTTTATTTTCAATGCACCCCTTACACTTTCTATTACTCACGTGTTTATCACACTAACGTACTCATGCCATTCATAATTATATTTTTTATAATAAGATGTATTACTATTGTAATTTATTGAAGCTTTTCTGCAAAAAATATTACGGCTTATGCATAGAGCCCTTTGTTGTGTCAAATTGTTGGCCTTTCAGTCTTCAGATAATCTTTAATTTGATGCTTATGCCGCGTTTTTAAAGTTGCAAATAAATGTATTAATAAATTCGTTTGGCGCTTAATAATATATTTTTGAAATATTATTTAGGTGTTTTTTTCGGAGTTTTTTTGTATGGATTAATTGACTAAACATTTGGTGTCGTTATCCATATGTTTTGCGTTACTTCAAAGACCTATAAAATACATTTTTTAGTATTTTTTAGCTTTATAGCTGTTAAATGATTCACAGATGAAAATATAGATATATCACATAGACCTCATTCTCTTCATCTTCCGAATAATCACATAAAAGGTCGTCAAGATCAATATCACTCTCTCATGATAAAAAGCTCGTTTTTTAACGTGACAAAATTTCATCTAAAAAAAAATAAATATAAATCCAAACCACAATTTTTTTATCTTTGATATCAGTTAGAACAAGAAAAATAATGGAAGGCGTATCCAAAATATCATTCCGTACCTAATATAATAATTTTATGTTATGATTTTGGAATGTAGATTTTTACCAAATGAGACCCATTACAAACAATTAGCGGTAATTAATTGCGCGAGAATCTTTAATAAGTATTAATTAAAATATAAATTGCTTGATGTTGCGGCTATTAACATCAACACAACAATACATGCGTGAATTGTTTGTGAAACGTTAAAAGTAACAAGTCTAATCAAAGACATAGTATGAGCGACTGAACCGGCACATTTTCGCCGATGATTACCACTTGATTACAGATATAAAAAAAAAACAAATACACGAAAGCATTTTAAAATTTTATTTGTAACAATCAATCTCAACTTCAAACAATCATTTAAACAACAAAAATGTGATAATCGCCTCACATTAATTCATTAAGTTATTTATTTATCCGACAACGGTAAAGCGGGTATTCTCTACGTCTTTGGTATGGCGTACCATTTGGGTCAAAAGTCAACAAGACCAACTAGGTTAAATGAAAATGTACGTCGACGTACAATATGTACGTCGACGTACATTTTTTTGTACGTCGACGTACAAAATTGTACGTCGACGTACAATTTGTACGTCGACGTACAATATGTACGTCGACGTACAAAAAATGTACGTCGACGTACATATTGTACGTCGACGCACATATTGTACGTCGACGTACAATTTTTCTGAACAGCCAATCAAACCACTCGTCTCTTGAGCCGCTTTTCCTTCAGACTTATTCATAATAATCGTTTTAAAAAAAACTTTTTAATTGAGGACAAAATGGATAAAAATATCAAAAGTGAAATAATAAAAAATAAATAAATAAGTATCTATACTTGACGGTATTTATTCTAAAATCGTTTCAAGTAATAAATATTATTAAGTCCTAAGACCGGTCTAGTCCATATCCGGTTTCCAAAAAAATATGGCGGACGTCGAAGGTTTTCGAGAAGAAGCAACTCGCATTATTCACTCTTTATGTAGAAATTTAATGACGCAAGATACAGATGCAAATTTGTGTGAAGCTAGTCTTATCACTTTGACAGCATTAAGTCGGAATGCACGACGTATGTGTACCCGTTATCCCATTTTTGAACGGTTGTGTGAGATTATCGACTCGTTGATGTCGACAATTGAAGAGCGAAAGAGGTTAGTATTTTCCCTGACCATTTAAATAATTTTCGATCCAATTACTTGCGGACTATTTGTTTCTATTGACCGGCTTTCGCGAAGCCTGCAATATCTTAAACCAATCCTCGACCAATTAGGTAATAAGATGAAATAATCCAACGTACATTGACTTTGAGTCGTAGGCGGTGCTCTTGTTATTACTATTATAACTAATCATAATATCAACAAAAGTGATTATCTTGATACAGTTAATATTTCTATGCACTTGTTAACAGGAGCATTCAGTTGTTGGTTGGTTAACAAAACAACAAATAATCAGACAAAGACTGGTTCGTTGCTTCGTGTTTATTGTCACACAATTGATTTCCGTCATCATTGCGGCATGCTGTTTTAGTAGGCGAAAGCGTTATTTGACACAATGTAGTGCGCTTAAGATCGATTTTGTACGGTTAAGTCCATGGAAAATGCATTAATAAACATGTTTTTGGTAATTCTTTAATAGTTTTTTCCCCGTAATTTACATTATACAGTGCGGGTTCGGTACTGACATTGCTCTTTCTGTACTTATACAGCGTTAGTTGTCATAATGTTGCGCGCTTGAGAACAAATTTGTACGAAATATTCCATGAAAAATGCATTTATACACAAGTTTTCAGTTATACTTCAATTGGAAATTTAACTGATTTACTGATTATTTCCATAACATACATTTTACAGTGCGCTTTCGGTAATGCTTTTGCGCTTTCGGTACCGATACCGAAAGCGCGCGCTTTTGGTAAATCTAGTAACCGCTATAATATAATATTATTTGTGTTGTAACTTTTGTTGATTTTATCTTTTCAGGACGCTGCAGCCTCTCGTTGGTTTCTTCGCCGCAAAACAGACTACAACCAGAGGCAGACCACTTTACGTCATTAGTCGAGAGCAGCTGGAGTATCTAGTTGAAGCAGGCTTCAAACGAAGAGCTATTGCTAGTCTGGTTCAGGTGTCAGATTCTGTTATTAAGCGCAGCCTCAGGTATGTTATCCAGTCAATTGAAAAAACATTGTGTATGCAGGGTGTCCCAAAAAACCGAAACCACTGGAAAATGTTTTAATATACAGATAATATTATGCCCTTTTGACACATTATTATTGAATGTTAAATGGGTATTAGTTAGGTTCATTAATCACAAGGTGGCAATTTTTAGGAAGTGATTTCATTTTTTTTATAAAATGAAGTCATTAAGTACTTCTTTTACGAATTAAAATCAACCTAAAATTCAAAATGAACAACTGCAAGACAGTTTCTCAGATAATGCAAGTGTTGTATAAGGCAACAATGTTATATTATTGAAGATACAGAAGTGCAGTTGAAACATGTTATTTAAATGAATACTTGTATAGCGATTTGGTAAAACTGATTGTTTAAAATAGAAAAACAATCTCAACTCAAGATCTGGACGAAGGGAAAATCGAGTACTTTAGTCAGATTGCACTGCATGGGGAGCCACAACACAAGATCTTGATTGCTGCAAAGGCACAAACATACAGCAAAACATATTTTCTCCCTTCTCAGTGAGGTATATATTTCATATTCACTCAAAATAAACAAATATTCTCTATTATATATTTTCAGGTCATATGGTATAAGCATCAGAGGAAGGTACTCAAGCATCTCCAACGAGGAACTTGACAATCTGGTCCGAGAGATAACAGATGGCAATCAGACACTTGGGCAACGAATGGTTCAGGGACATCTTCAGAGTCTAGGACATCGGGTTCAAAGACAACGTGTTGCTGACAGTCTGATCCGGGTTGACGAAGCAGCTGTAGCCATGCGATGGTGTCACTCGATTCGGCGAAGGGTGTACAATGTTGCTGGTCCAAACTCATTGTGGCACATAGATGGAAACCACAAATTGATAAGGTACAAAATTACTATGATTCGTATTTTTAACAAATTAAGATTAAATAGGTTGATTAAATAAATACCTTTGGTCAAAATGTTAACCTTGGTGATATCTTATTATCTAAGTCAAGTTAGAAGTAAGGTCACTAGGTTAAATAATAGAAAAACCTTGTTAACGCTTTAGAGGCAATATTTTTTCTTAAATCATCTTGAAAGGGGTGGGGACTTGAAAGGCTGTTTTTGGCCCTAATATCAAAAATCATGTGAGAAAGTATATAAACCTTTTATATTACCGTTAACCGTTACCTCAATGAACTTAGAATATTTATAAAAAAAATCTTTGCTGTTTCCATATTGAACAAGCATCTAAAAAAAAGCTGACATAGTGGAATTTTGGATAATTTTCAGTCAAATTTTGGCAGAAATTGTGAAAAATAAATGACATCAAACTAAATTTTAAATGTTATCTAACACATATTTTGTGCAATTTTGGTGTTGTTTGTTGATTGGGGAGGCATTTAAATATTGCGTTATATGCCAAAAAGATGCATTAAATTGCTCTAATTGCTCAAAATTCCATTTTCCTAATTTCAGCTTTTTTTAGAATGTTGTGGAAACTGTGTATCAGTTTTCTTCAATTTCTGCCTAAATTGTATAAGATTAAAAACTTAAAATTTGGGTTACAGTTAGATAAGAAGGTATATTCAACAGATTTGAATTTTGTGACTAATTTGGGCCCAATTATTTTGGTTTGACTTGTTACCCCATTCCACTTGAGGCCATATATAAACACCAAATCAAACAAAATACTTTGCAATTTTAGTACATTTACATTGTAATATCTATTCAAGTATGTACAATTTTTTATTTTTTTTTCAGATGGGGTTTTGTCATACACGGAGGCATTGATGGCTTCTCGCGGATGTGTGTTTTCCTCCAAGCTGCAACCAACAACAAGGCTACCACGATGACAAAAGCCTTCATGACAGGCACCCAGTGCTATGGTGTCCCATCAAGAGTCCGCAGCGATCACGGGCTGGAAAATACCGGCGTTGGGGCGTTTATGATAGCGCATCGTGGACCTCGTCGGGGTTCTTTCATCACGGGAAGGAGCGTCCACAATCAGCGGATTGAACGCATGTGGCGTGACCTGTTTGCCAGTGCAACAAACGTGTTTCACGGATTGTTTTCACATCTTGAGGAGTCTGGACAGTTGGATTTGACAAATCCAGTGCACATGTGGTGCCTTCATCACGTGTTTGTGCCTCGTGTCCAGCGAGCGTTAGACATATTCCGTGAGGGCTGGAACTGCCACAGGTTGAGCAGTGAAAGAGGTAGAACCCCCACACAGCTCTACATTGAGGGCATGATGCGCCAAGCTGGACAGGGTCATAGGGGCATCGACGACATGGTGTTCCGTGCTCCGGAGGAAGACATCCAAGACCATACTGAATATGGTATTGACGATGAGGTCGAGGTAGCCCCCCGAGAAGACATGATCACCAATGTGTCAAATGTAGACTGTCCTCTGAATGAGCAGGACTTCACAAGACTAACACAAACTTTGAACATTGAGAGTGACCACCAGGGTGTGGATTGTTTCTTGGCATGTGTTGAGTTTTGCAATTCTGTGTAGTGACCAAGCTATGATTACATGAAACTGCTTATATGGTGACCAGAATCAGATAGTGAATTATCGGATGATGATTGTTGTGGCAACTAGTCTAGTTGCCATAACAATCATCATCCGATAATTCACTATCTGATTCTGGGTCATATTCTAATATAGTTTAGATTAGAATCACCTGAAACTGTTTTATATTCTGGAAAATTTACTATTTAAAGTCAAATTGGTGTTAGTACATGTTTTAATGTTTTTTAATACATGTATATCTGTTATTATCAAAATCTTGATAATTGAGACTCTCATTATCTCTCAATATTCTCATTTGGTATTTTATTTGTGCTTTTCATAACATGTACACTTCTTTTTATCAGACTTTTATTAATTAAGTTATGTACATGTACTCATTTGTTAATGTCACTTAAAGTGCCAGACATATACTCATCTGATATCAGACTGTAATTTATTAAGTAATATACTCATTTGGTAATTTCATTTGAAGTGCTAGTCATAAACTCTTGGTAAAATGTTATTGTGTTAAGTGGAGGTTCATTATATTGAGATTGTTCTTTGTCAGTCTGACAGGTCAATTTTTGCAACTGTTTAAATGATCTCATGTGCTAAGAGTTAAACACTGTTATTGTACTGTTTTATTGTGTACTCTTAACACAGTATTACTTATAAATGTTCTAGTATTTGCTCATAAAATGCTTCAGTATAATTGTTTTAATTCTTGTGATGTTTATCAGACTTTATTTTTCTTAAGGTAACTTACTCCTTTGGTAATTCTATTTGAATTGCTAGTCACATTCTCTTGGTAAAATGCGATTGTGTTAAATAGAGGATCATAATATTGAATATTATTGTTTGACAGTTGATAAAGATGTTTACAGTTTTTATACGCCCGTATAAAATACGGGACGTATTATGTGAAACCCCTTGGCGGCGGGCGGGCGGCGGGCGGGCGGCGGGCGGAAGGCATCACTTTGTCCGGACTCTAATTCAAATTGTATTCATCCGATCTTCACCAAACTTGGTCAGCAGTTGCATCTAGTTGATATCTAGGCCAAGTTCGAATATGGGTCATGCCAGGTCAAAAACTAGGTCATAGGGTCAATAAGTGCATTTTCAAAGGGGCCACTTTGTCCGGACTCTATTTCAAATTGTATTCATCCGATCTTCACCAAACTTGGTCAGCAGTTGCATCTAGTTGATATCTAGGCCAAGTTCGAATATGGGTCATGCCGGGTCAAAAACTAGGTCATAGGGTCAATAAGTGCATTTTCAAAGGGGCCACTTTGTCCGGACTCTATTTCAAATTGTATTCATCCGATCTTCACCAAACTTGGTCAGCAGTTGCATCTAGTTGATATATAGGCCAAGTTCGAATATGGGTCATGCCGGGTCAAAAACTAGGTCATAGGGTCAATTAGTGCATTTTCAACGGCGCCACTTTGTCCGGACTCTAATTCAAATTGTATTCATCCGATCTTCACCAAATTTGGTCAGAAGTTGTGTCTAGATGATATGTAGGTCAAGTTCAAATATGGGTCATGCCGGGTCAAAAACTAGGTCACGAGGTTACTTAGTGCATTTCAAGCATTTAGCATGGTGTCCGCTCTCTAATTGAAGTAGTTTTCATCTGATCTTCACCTAATTTGGTCAGAAGTTGTGTCTAGATGATATGTAGGTCAAGTTCGAACATGGGTCATGCCGGGTCAAAAACGAGGTCACATAGTGCATTTCAAGCATTAAGCATGTTGTCCGCTCTTTAATTGAAGTAGTTTTCATCTGATCTTCACCAAATTTAGTCAGATGTTACATCTAAGTGATATCTAGGTCAAGTTCAAATATGGGTCATGCCGGGTCAATAACTAGGTCTTGAGGACACTTTCAAGCATTGAGCATGGTGTCCAAAACCTTCGAACGGGCGTACCTTGTGACAGTTTGGCACTCTTGTTACTGTTTCTTCTTATTTGCAATAACTACTTGTGGACTAGTCATTTAAATTAGTTTAGTTATATATTTTGAAATGTCATTGTCATTATTGGAAGTTATAACTTATTAAAATGTTAAAACTTCCAGTGTTTGTTTAATTCAGATTGTCATTAATACTGTAAAGAATACATGTTATGTACTGTACAGAAATTATACATAAAGCTAGGGCCCGGTCCCTTCGACCCCGACTTTATTTTCAGGATTTCAAATTTGGGACAATCGACACCCCGGAGAGTTGATGTAACCTGAGGAATTTATTTTTTCTTAACAATTCACATTAATATCCTCTTTTTTAACTGGGGAAATACATGTAAAATATGTGCCAAAAATCGCTCGAAAGCCACGATTTGGCACCTTTATTTTAAAAAAAACTTGGCCTCCTCAAATAATTCAAAAGACTGCTACAAAGAATTCTAATGAAAACCCTGATGTATGTCAGATATATGAAGTTTTTATACTCAATGTCATGTTTCAGCGATTGTGTTGTTTTAAAAACATAAAGTTGATTTTGAAAGTGATATTTGATGTTAAGCTCACCTGACACACAGTGACAAGATGAACGTTTGTGGCCGTGATTTTGTGACCATTAAACATTTCACCCTTAATACTCGAGTTCTTTCAAATTCGCTGATCAAACTTGCCAGAAGTTGTATCTCAATTAAATTTAGGTCAAGATTGAGAGTCATGTTGGGTCAGACACTAGGTCACTAGTTGATAGTATAGGAAAACATTGCTCTAGAGGTCAGGTTTTTTCCTCATCAAACTTGTTCAGAATGTTCACCTAAATGATATCTTGGTCAAATTTAAACATGGTTCACTTGACTTATTAAAATAGGTCAAATTAAAGAAAAACAACGTTCGCACTCTAGTTACTGTTTCCTTCAGTTTGTTAGTGCAAACAACATACATGACGAAGTACCCAGCCTTACTGAGGTACACCAGCAGAATGTTATTCATAGGTATACCCTACACCAACCTTTCAATCCAGATTCTTATTTACTGTGAGTTCAATGTATAACATACAGAGGTAATGGAAAACACTACTCTGGTACCTTCGAAGTAGGTGTGTTATCCAATGAAGTACCTTGAGACGGTATATCAACACAAACACTGAATTCAATAACCAATGACTGCCTATCAAAATCGAAGGTGAACACGAAGCCAAAATGCGCCTTGCACTTAATATAGCCAAAGAAGAAAAAAAATAAACTAACATGGAGAACTTATATAATTAAAAAAAAAACATGATAGGTCAATGTCTAGATCACTAGGTCAAATAAAGAGAAATTTGTAAACTCTTTATCAAAATAGCTAGATGTATACATCTTGATGATTCAATTGTAAAATTGTACATGTTGTGCAAGGTCAAACACTAGGTAATCAGGTCTAAAAGTAACACTCTAGTCACATTTTTGCTGTTAGTAATAGTAATGAGTGTTGGTCAAAATATGTGACCTCTGAAGTGTTAACAGTATAATAGTTGATATTAAACAAGTGCATCACAATTATGGACAGCAGACACATGGCGATCACAATAGCTCACAAACCAAAAATGACCCTATTCAAACTTTACCTATATAACAGAGGCATATTTAGTGATCAATATCGTTCAAAACTTGACCTGTAGAGCATTGGCATGTTTTTTTGCTCACATGTCTCATAGAGACAATCACTATACCAGTCATATCGGCATCCAACATTCCTTGGTAAACAGGTCCTAGTTGTGAGGACATCTTTGCAAAACCAGGTCACAATATGTATGAAGATGGTATAAAGGTGGAGTTTGTGTATCCTAGTTGTTTGCTTCTTATTTGGTTTTGACTATTTTCGAATAAGTTATAGCCCTTTTTATATATAGTATAGAGAAAATATTTTGTTATGGTTACTCTTTGAAAACTACCTGAGGATTAACATTTAAACACTACAAGGTTGTCTAATGGTACACTAGCTGTGTCCCATGAATTTAATTTATTTCGGAAAACTTTTAGGGTGTTATGGATATTTGACTCTTTTCCTTTTTACATACTCTGGTACAGGACTTGATGAACTGTCAGTTCTTGCTTGTTATTCCTTAAATATCTACAAAATATGGTTGTTAAAAGATGATGTTTGTTTTTGGCATCATCAATAAGGTCTTGCACACATAACTTTCACACAGGCACCAACATCTGAGTGACTGCAATAAATATCAATACCCTTCAAATAGGTCAACATGCATTTTCATGAACAATATGTCGTGCATTTTAACAGGAATGACTTTATTTTCGATTGAAGGAGAAGCACATGATACAGGAATAAAAATAAACACAATTCATTCAAGAGCAACAGTTTATTTTGATAACAATCTCAAAAACTAATAGACACAATGTCAAGTCTAAAACTAATAGACACAATGTCAAGTCTAAAACTAATAGACACAATCTCAATTCTCAAACTAATAGAAAAAAAATATACATTAGGTAAGTTACAGATCCTGTACCATTCTGGGCCCGTATTCACCAACCCATTCTTAGACTTAAGAATATACTTTGAACCAAGAAAATTATGCCCATGGTTTGAAAACATACAGGCAACCAGTGATGGTTATGTCCGTAAAGGAAATTTCTTCATTACGAATGAATTAGATAGAGACAGTTAATGTCAAGTTTGACTTAATATTAAAGCAATTTTTTAATAATCCTATTTAAAGAATATTCTTTATTCTTAGACTTAAGTCTAAGAATTGGTTGATGAATACGGGCCCTGGTTTAATATTTATGTTCGCAAGAACTTTTTTTGAAAGTCGGCACATGTGCATAACTTTTTAAAGCTTGTTTACTAATACAATATTGCTAAAGTAATACGGAAAAACTATATTTGGAAACATGTTGATAACTGTGGCTCAGCAACTTTAGTTAATGAACAAATTGTTTAACTCCAGTATATATTTATACAATATTTACAAAACACTTAAAAACAGTAATACAAAAACGTTTTTTTTTTTTTTTTTTTATTTCCACAAGCAAATAGACATCGAGTTTGGTGAGGAGTTTTGTCTTGTATTTTACAGAGCGATTGATAAACTCATCAACATTAGATCTTATCTCCATAACATAAAGAAATATCACATATCACCGAATGTTGATGAGTTTATCAAACGCTCTGTAAAATACAAAACAGGGTCCTCAACAGCAGGCGTCAGATGCTTTAACGTAACACAAAGTGCACAAGTGTTGACCCTTTCCTCGCCACCAAACTCAATGTCAATCTGCTTGTGGAAACCCACAGCTGGGATTTCTGTTGAACCCGACATCCACATGAGGACATCCTTCGGCTTCAGGGTAATGCCGTTGATGGTGGCGCCATCACCCTTTGTCGCCTGAAGGAACCGAACAAACTGCTGGCCAGTTTCCCGGTCAGCCTCCCGGTTGATATCTTCGCGATATTTAAAGTTCATCAGACCTCTTACATCGGCAACAGTGACTGGCGGCTTACCACCACTGAATAGACAGGTCAACTTCTCCTGTCTCACTATGGTCAGAACATCATGAGTTTGTAGACCTGGAAGGATAATATCAAATTGAGTTAATGCTACAAACAGTCATTTAATCATCACACAGTTACATGTTCAAATGAAACATAGTGTCTAGTCATATGAAATTGATTCATAAAAAGCATGTTATTTAAAACGACCCAGTAATGAATATAATGCAATTTAATAAATTATCAAACACACATCTTATTTAATGGCACTAAAGGCAGTTTAATCAAAATGTTTGATTCATACATGAAAGCTTTTAGATTTTGATCAGCAGCAATTTCACTATTTTTTATTTTTTATTGAAAATAACTTGTATCATTGTGTGTTTAACTTGATGGAAAATCTATTGACAAGCCAGCTTGCAAAAACATCTCATTACATTTGGAGGAGCTAAGTTACTCAATATAATAATAATAATATCACATTACCTTCAATGAACTGGTCCAGTTCATCTCTGCAGTTCAACACCATGTTGTTAACAAGGGCCGACTGCAGGAGGGGGATGTGGTCCTTCTTGAAGATGTTAGATGGCAGGATAAACCCTGCTGCCTCTCGCTCGTCATAGATGCTAAAATAAAGGTCCTGGAGCTCACGTTCAGTCGAAGCATCTGTCATCTGAAATTATACATCTTTATTATATGATCCGTTTACCCGAGTCAGATGGACTGCATTTAACTCCATTTCAGCACAAACAAATCAATTTTCATCAAGAATTGACTATGTCAAAAAAAAATAATTATGTTGAGCTATTACTCATGCAAATAATATTTGCTACTTGGATAGGGTGTGTGAAGTTGGTTGACTATATAACATTGCATGTCTTTTCCTTACATATTATAAATTTCAGTCACTGGTTGTAGTTCAGGATCTGAATTTCAGGTCCGAGAGTATCTGTTTTGGCGGGATCAACTGCTAGCTGAGTTCCCGCCAAAACAGTTACTCGAGGGCCGGAAATTCTGGTCTGAGTCTAAAACTAGTGATAAATATTTTTTCTTGCATACATATTTAACAAGTTGTAAAATGGAATGATTTACGGCTGAAATGGAATTTGTTAAAGCTTTCTTTTTATTACGGACGCATATTTTAAGAAGCGTGGTATTATGATATCATTAAGAGAAAGTGACGAAACGCCATAACATTAACATCGAGAACAATGCACTGATGTAATTTTAATGTTTAAATTGCATGCCAGTCATCTGGCATCCCCCTGTGCCAGAAGGGGTTTCCTGGCATGAATGAAAGCAGGCAGCAGAAATCTCAGTCAGATATGCAAGAATCATAGGTCTTATTTTATGTCATTAACACATATTATAATATATACCTCTTCAAGTGTTTTCACCAAGTCTGGATTGAGGTCATTTGGATTGACACCATTTGTGATGTTGAGTATCTTGTTGACCACACAGTCGGCAAACACTGGCAGACCTGGACCATCTTGAAGAATGGAGAGAGCCACAAGCTGACCAAGGTAGAAGAAGGTGTTCTTCTCACGCTCCACAAAGTTCTTTCTTAATGTGAGGCGCCCGGGAGAACCTGAAACACCAAATACAAATAAGGAATTTGAATACACATAAGGGAATAATGTTCTGTGGTTACCCATTATAGTTCTCTATCTTATTAGTTCTGAAAGTGTCTCCTTTGAAAGCACAAAATGCATCCTAGAAATATAATAGCAGACCCGGTTTAATTCGGTCTGTTCTGGTAATGGAGAATGCATCACCACTCACGCCCATTAGCACCGGCTTAAGAGGTATTCTACTATAACAATAATGTTTACATTCTATAATCCCAAATGACCAGAAAATACAACTAAATCAACAGGCCAATTATAATTGATAGATGTACAATACTAGAGGTCATTTCATAATTCATGTGACACATACTTGAATTTTTCAAGCGAATTTGAGTTCAGTATTTCTTGCATTACACTTTTATGGATTTTTAACTTTTAACTTTCAATGACAGCTTGATATTTTAAACCTTATTTAGATGCCAACAAAAAAGCTGGTCTCTAAGAATATGCAAAGAATACTATAATAAAAAATATGGCTATCAAGTTGTTCACTTGGCAGACATTGTATGGTTCCAATGCTAGATGATAAGCTTTACCTGATGTAAGCGCTGAATGGCTGAACTGGTATGCAAGGAGGGAGAAGAACTCGCGACGGAGACCACCGAGATCAACACCGGCCTCACCAATGAACTTGATCTGCAGTTTGCTGCTGAGGTCACTCTGTGAGTACCGTAAGGTGCCTAGGGCGTCTTTCATGACGTGGTTACGTCTCACCTCCAGGAGCAGAGGATCTGTAATGGGACCAGTGATGCACATGCTCGCTTGTTGTTTGAGCTGCTCTCTGGCAGTATCTGTTATACGGCTTGGTCTGCAGAAACATATTTTTTATTTTAAAAAATATACAAAATCTCATAAAAATATCTTTATTCAAAATCTCAAATAAAATTACATTTTGATAGAAATAGAAATTTCTATTTTGACAAGGATCTGGTAAATTTCAATACAAAAAATCAGATATTTTCTAATTTCAGTGTGGTCATCCTAGCAAATTTTACAAAGGTTCTTCTGCATCAAAAATATCTAGGTTACCGGTATGCAGTGTGTAAAGCACATTGCTTATTGATTTTTGAGTTTAAATCCTGGCTTGGTCTGTCCATTTGCTTGGTAGCTCATACATGTATATAATTAATCTGCTTTCTTTTGAAATTGATAGCCTAGTGTTTATTCTACAACAAGGATATGAAAAAAAAAGCGAAAGAAGCCTCATTGCAAGATAATGAATTTAAAAAACAATGTCTTTAATCAAAACACTTCATTCAAAAATAAAGATTATTTAAGATATCATGCATAACATTTCATGCACATCAAAAATCTTATGCTCTTACGGAATGGGTTGTGCTGTTTGAACCGCAGGGATGTACTCATTCAGAACGGCTGATGACTGGTTGGTTGTCTGGTCAGCAGGCTGGTCAATGTCTCTGTAAGGGCAAAGTCAATTTTTTAATACTAATAACAGTACAAAATGGAAGCTTGAGATGCCAATTCTGGATATAGAAGCAAAGAGTAAGATCACATGCCATCTGACCAGGCACTTCAACTGTTGGATATCAAACAATATTACCTAATGACCATTCTGTAGCTAACAGTAACTGTTAAGTGCACTGTCAGGAGGCTGGTAACTGCTTAGCCATCAACAGTATTTATGTTACAGTGTGGATATACCACATGACTTTTGCTTCTTGTTTTGCTTCAAGTCTAAGACAAAACAAGAGATGTTTTTGTCAGAAACACAAAGCCCCCTACTGCGCCGCTTTGAAATAATATTTCTATTTATCATTTGGCAGGTATAGAAATTATCTCCCTTTAAAGCTTAATACTTCCCTTGGATTGTGTTTTTTTACCTTTGAGCTTGAAGGATGACCTTGACCTTTCACCACTTAAAATGTGCAGCTCCATGAGATACACATGCATTCCAAATATCAAGTTGCTATCTTCAATATTGCAAAAGTTATGACCAATGTTAAAGTTTTTGGATGGACGGACAGACAAGACGGACTTACAGACAGTTCAACTGCTCATTTCTACACCGATTCACTTCAAATTGATACTGAACTTCTCGTATGACAATTCGGTCAATCTCAACTATGCATGGCCCCATTACCAACCCTGGGGCGCCCTGCCCACATAGGTCACACCCACCCAAACGCCTTTTACTATAACTTCTTCATTTCGACACCAATTCACTTCTAATTGATATTGAACTTCTCTTATGACAATACGGTCAATCTCAACTATGCATGGCCTCATTACCAACCCTGGGGTACACCTAGGTCAAACATTCGGCGTGGGGATATGCGTCGGCCTCGTCCGCGCCATTTCTAGTTGACATTGGTTTCACCCAAAAGCTTTTTTTTTTTAATTTTGGTCACCATGAATATTGCTTTAAAACTGAGTGAAAGTTAATACTGCTTTAAAACTAAGTCAAAATTAATTCTGCTTTAAAACTGGGTTGCCATGAATACTGCTTCAAGAGTTACAATGAATACTGCTTTAAGAGTCGCCATTAATACTGCTTTAATGACTGAGTCGCAATGAACACTGCTTTAAAACTGAGTCGCCATGAATACTGCTTTAAGAGTCACAATAAATGCTGCTTTAAAACTGAATCACAATGAATACTGCTTTAAACCTGAGTTACCATGAATACTGCTTAAAGAGTTACAATAAATACTGCTTTAAAACTGAGTCACAATGAATACTGCTTTAAAACTGAGTACAATAAATACTGCTTTAAGAGTAACAATGAATACTGCTTGAAAACTGAGTCAAAATGAAAACTGCTTTTAATCTGAGTCACAATAAATAATGCCTTAATCTGAGTCACAATTAACAATTAATACTGCTGTAATTGGTAGCAGGCTCTTAGTCTTATTAAGACCCAAGCTTTTTTGGCCCAGTCCTAAAACCTGGACTATATTTAATTACACTCATTTTTTTAAACTTACTTAAAACACCATTATCGCTTAACAAACTGTTACCAATTTATGTTTTGGTTTAGAATTTATGAAAGCAGTTATAGAGCGTTGGATCGTTGCATTTTATTATAATTGATAAAAGGAATTTAAACTGAGTCACAATGACTAAACAAGAGCACCGCCTAGCAGGTGCAGACCGCTCATCTATTTGTCAAAGTATGAATCAAATCAGATCATAAATAAAGAAGTTATGGCAATTTTAGCAAAATTGTGAGTGTGTGGACATTTATTACATTATCTTTCAAAAATGATTGTTTTACTTTCTTTTTTGGGGGTGGGGGGGGGGATTCTTGGGTGGGATGGTTGGACAGTCTTTAAAAGAAAATATATAATATTTTTTATGGGGGTCGGGGGGGGGTGAAAGGGGGGTATAGTGTGGTCATTTATTACATGATCTTTCAAAAATAAGACGAACAAAATGGGGAAAAAAATGTTGGGGGGGGTTTCTGGGGGGGGGCGTGGGGAATAGTTTGGGTGAAGTCTATTGTGGTATGTCTGGTAAGTGTTGTTTTGTCAAAGTATGAATCAAATCTGATCATAAATAAAGAAGTAATGGAAATTTTTGAAAAATGTAATACTTTGACCTTGACAGTCAAGGTCATTCAAAGGTCAAATTCAACTTGCAAGGTACAGTACCCTCATAATAGTTAGAAAGTATTTGAAGTTTGAAAGCAATAACCTTTATACGTTAGAAGTAAAGTGGATCTAAACACACAATTTAACCAAATATTCAAAGCTACTAAGTCAAAAAAGGGCCATAATTCTGTCGAAATGACAACCATTTGCCAGGTACAGTAACGTCATAATAGTAAGAAAGTATATTAATCTTTAAAGCAATAGCCTTGATACTTTAGAAATAAAGTGCATGTTCATAAAAAATTTAAAAAATATTCAAAGTTACTAAGTCAAAAAAGGGCAATAATTCTGTCAAAATGACAACCAGAGTTATTCAACTTGTCCTGTACTGTCCCCTTAGGATAGTGCGGGAGTGTTCCAAATATGAAAGTAATATCTATGATACTTTAGGAGTAAAGTGGACCAAAACACAAAAGTGAACCAAATTTTCAATTTTCTAAGTATAAATGGTCCATTATTATGTGGATTGGGTGGAGTCTATTGTAGTATGTCAGGTAAGAGTTGTTTTGTCAAAGTATCAATCAAATCTGATCATAAATAACGAAGTCATGGCAATTTTAGATAAATTTTGTTATTTGACCTTTAGGGTCAAGGTCATTCAAAGGTCAAGGTAAAATTAAACTTGCCAGGTACAGTACCCTCATGATAGTATGAATGTATTTGAAGTTTGAAAGCAATAGCCTTGATACTTTAGAAGTAAAGTGGATGTAAACACAAAATTTAACCATATATTTAAAGTTATTAGTCAAAAAAGGGCCATAATTTCGTCAAAATGACAACAAGAGTTATGCAACTTGTCCTGTACAGTCCCCTTATGATAGTTTGTGAGTGTTTCAAGTCTGAAAGCAATAGCTATGATACTTCAGGAGTAAAGTGGTACCACGAAACTTAACGAAATTTTCTAAGTATAAAGGGGCCATAATTCTGTCAAAATGCCAGTCAGAGTTACATAACTTTGCCTGCACAGTCCCCGAATGATAGTTAGTAAGTGTTGCAAGTATGAAAGCAATCGTTTGATACTGTAGGAATAAAGTGGACCTAAACACAAAACTTAACCAAATTTTCAATTTTTAAGTATAAAAAGGGCACATAATTCTGTAAAAATGCACACCAGAGTTATCAAACTTTGCCTGTCCAGTACCCTCATGATAGTTAGTAAGTGTACCAAGTTTGAATGCAATAGCTTTGATACTTAAGGAATAAAATGGACCTAAACACAAAACTTAACCAAATTTTCAATTTCTTACGTATAAAAAAAGGGCACATAATTGTGTCAAAATGCACACCAGAGTTATCAAACTTTGCCTGCCCAGTCCCCTCATGATAGTAAGTAAGTGTTCCAAGTATGAAAGCAATATCTATGATACTTTAGGGGTAAAGTGGACCAAAACACAAAACTTAACCAAATTTTCAAGTATAAAGGGCCCATAATTCCGTCAAAATGCCAGTCAGAGTTACATAACTTTGCCTGCACAGTCCCCTTACGATAGTTAGTAAGTGTTGCAAGTATGAAAGCAATGGCTTTGATACTTTAGGAAAAAAGTGGACCTAAACACAAAACTTAACCAAAATTTCAATTTTCTAAGTATAAAAAGGGCACATAATTCTGTCAAAATGCCAGTCAGAGTTACATAACTTTGCCTGCCCAGTCCCCTCATGATAGTAAGTAAGTGTACCAAGTTTGAATGCAATGAATCCGGGTCCGTTCACCCTAATTTCAGTTCGCCCTTATTCCCCTTCGCCCTAAATCCTGTTCGCCCTGGGTCCGTTCGCCCTAAATTTTATTATCAAAGCAGGGGAAATATCAAACAAAAAAGTGTTACCGAAATATAAAATACGACGTTCTTTAACTTGTAAGCGTGTTTGTAACATAGGCCAGTAATGTTCACTAATTGCTTATTATATTAATTAATGAAAACTTAGGGTACAAACTTGGTTACTTGTGTGAAAAATCAAGATGGCGCGTTACATGTGTGAAAAATCAAGATGGCGCTCTTTAACTTGTAAGCGTGTTTGTAACAAAGGCCAGTAATTTTCACTTATTGCGATTTATATTAATTAATGAAAACTTAGGTACAAAATTGTTTACATGTGTGAAAAATCAACTGTTTATACCCCAATATGCAAATGATAATATAGGGCGAACGGACCCAGGGCGAACGAACCCAGGGCGAACGAACCCAGGGCGAATGTGTAACTATAGGGCGAACGGACCCGATACCGAATGCAATAGCATTGATACTTTATGAGAAAAGTGTACCTAAACGCAAAACTAAACCGGAAAAAAAATAGATGAGCTAAAAATGTCTCAATAGACAATGATTAAACCCTTAAACACTCAGATCAATTTGGAAGCGTGTTTTTTTTTTCCCTTAGAAAATCAAATATTGTAAATTTTAGGCTTCATTCCCAACCTTAAGATACTGATGAGCAGGAAACAGTGTAAAACAAGAACAGACTTCGAGTTACTTGCATGCTGTTCTGGTTGCATATAGCCATTTTCACTTTGCTTCCAAGCAGGAAAGGGTTAAACTTATTTCCAGTGCACATTGATATATAACTGAGTATCATGCAATTCATACTGATATAAAACTGCATCCCAATTAATACTGATACAAAACTGAGTAACAAAAAAATTCTAATATAAAACTGCAAAACAACAATTAATACTGATATACAACTTAATAACTTATTAAATTAAATGTATGATAAATAACTCCTTAAAAAAGACATTAATATTAAGTATTAATAAAATCAATATCCAGTCCATGTTCTTTTGCAAAAATGGTATCATTTCAATGTGAGTCACAATGACTCAAAACTGAGTCTCAATAAATAATGATTTAAACTTATAATTTCCAATGCATATTTATATAAAACTGCATGCTTATATATATAATGAATACTGATACAAAACTGAGTCACAAAAAATACTTATATAAAACTGAGTTACAATTAATACTGACATACAAATTAATAATTAATTATATTAAATGATGTACGCACATAATGTGCTATGTTATAACCTTATTAAGCATAAACTTTTATGATAATAACTCCGTAATAAAAATATTATACGCTCAATGTTCTTTCCTAAAAATGGTAACATCATTACAATGTCACAGTAAATTGGAATAAACAGAATATTTGAAGTAAATGAATTTATATAAATAAAGAATTGCTTATAAAAGAATTGTTATTTTAATGTAAAGTTTGAAATCAACTTACATTTTGTTTCTCAAATCTGTGTTAAGTATAGTTCCTCACACGAACACAAAACACAACTGTTGGGAAAAAAGAAATAATGTTATAGTTCCTCACACGAACACAAAACACAACTGTTGGGAAAAAAGAAATAATGTGAGTTTAAATAAAAAAGCAAATAACCATAATCCAATCAAATCAAGTTGAATTCGGTATCCGGAGAAGCGCCCCCCCGGAGAACTGCCCCCCGGAGAACTGCCCCCTTATTTTAAAGGTGGCGGAGAGGTGCCCCCCCATCAAATTGGTAGGGGCGGAGAACTGCCCCCCTGTCAGAATTTAGTAGGCGGATATCTGCCCCCCATCAAATCTGTAGGGGCGGAGAACTGCCCCCCGGTGTCATATTAGTTATTAGTTACGTAGTGAAAACAATACTTACGGGTAATTTTACGTTATCGCCGTACACATTTTATCCGGTAACAATTGAATTTCAGTACAAGTATATTACCATTTATCGAACTGAATAACACAAATTGTCTAGAGGCATGTGATAATACTGTTTAAGGCCCTTAGTGCGCATCTGCACCACTCACTATACATGAATGCCATGTAAAAGTCGTGTTTTAATAAGAGCGCGAAACATAGTCGAGATCCACACAGGAAACGCGTGCGTGTTAATACTGGCCAAGTGTCGCAACTAAATATAGACGTGCAACTCAGTACTTATGGAGGAAAAGTTACATCGGAATTAATTTTCATTATAAAGATAGTATTGACCTATGGAAAAAAAACGTAAATTTACGTATAAAAAAGGAAATTAATAGGCAAAGCAAAGGCATTAATTTAGCTGACTTGAAGAAAAAAATAGAGTGAAGTAGAATTTATAATCAATTTATTTATGTTGTTTAGTTTATTCATGTGTCATACAAAATGACATACATAAATACACACATTACACATATTACGGCAACAGTTTGCATTTTGAGCAGATCATGTCGACATGCCAAACAAACAAAATCGGTAACAGTTGCTTTAATTAGCAGCTAATTAGGCAGGCAGAGAACTTGTTACCGTTAACGATAAGCACCGCGATCTTTTAATCTTTTAATTGGTAGACCGGACCGACCTTTATTGTTAAGAACTTGTTAGCTTTGAATAAAGCCGCATACGGGTTTATTATATTGAACCGTCCAAATCCGTAATTGGCGAAAACAAACAAATAAATTATTGTTTTCAGCTTGCATAAGGATGGATTAAATTGCATGCTAATGGTTTGTTTTACTTACGGGGAAATATCAAATAATTCAGCCGAGAAAACTTTTTATTAGCAAAAAGTGATTTGTTTTTCTTTGTTCACATAGAAGAAAATCACGTGATTATCAAGATGGCGACGTCCATGCCGAGGCAGGTTTTTTTGCCGTTTTATAACTTTTATTACTTGTACAACTTTATATTACTTTTGAAATTTCACTCAATTTCCAGACATAATAGCAAGAAAGTTACTGGCGTTATTGTCATTATAATACTCGCTTTATATATCGCCGCGAAATTTCTTTAATTAGGGGGCACTTCTCCTGGTCATCAATTCTGACAGGGGGGCAGTTCTCCGCCCCTTATTAATCGGCAGGGGGGCAGTTCTCCGCCCTATAAAAAACAGTGAGGGGGCAGTTCTCCGCCCAGTGAAAAATCTTTGGGGGGGCAGTTCTCCGGGGGGGCACTTCTCCTAGAGCCGTTGAATTCATACGCTTATAAGAAACCTTTATTAAAAACATCCCAAATACCATGTATATTCCAGTGACACGAAAGGACCCATGTCATTTTTACCTGGCTCCTAAATTTTCTGGCTCAACCATGGTGTCTTAAGCTGTGGCAAGAGGCAAGCTCCCTTAAATGGCATTTGACACCTCTGGTCCCTATCTGCCTGTTTAATAACAATAGTGTCAGCAGTTTCACACCTACCAATACACAAGTTTGTATTTAGACAAAGTCCTTATTTTAAATAAAATAATGGCTAAAATAAAGATAAAATTGTGCGTTAAAACAAGGCTTGTCATTATAGGATGACATACACATGTATGCCCTCTTTTTCCACATTTTTCGAAACCTAAACGCAAACTTTAAGTGTGACGGAATTTCAGATGGACAGTGCGATCACTAGTTATATGCCCACCCTCGGGGGCATAAAAATAAGATATATATAATAAAACATAAAATTTAAATAAGATTATGACAAACAAATGTTAGTCATAAAACAAATAGTTATTTGATAAGCCACTAACTTGAACTTTAATAATCATTTAACATTGTCAATACTTACAATTTTGAAAATTTTAAATGTTTAATTTAAGTAATGATAACATTTGTGTGATCTGAACTTTAAGCACATGCATAAAACCATCTTTTTACAGAGCGAGGCACTTTAATTTATCCCACCTCTGAAAGTTGTAATTCTGTTGCTGTGATAGCAATATTATACCCTTGAGTATTTAAAATGCAATAGGATATATCTATATTCTCTTGAATTGCTTTTTAATTTGAGTTACCAATTTATTGATGTCAATGTTTGTTTTTTAGTTGAATGTGATTTATGTTTTGTGATTTATTCTGGGCGAGGTGTGAGGCTTGACATGTATTTTAGCCGGTTAAAACTGCTGCCACTGAAACAAAAATGAATATTGAGAATATGGCGACATGTACCAGTGTCGTTCTTTTTCCAATCCCATACCATAATATTTAATCTGAAATCACCGCTTTGATGGCTTTGAAACTATCAATTTAAAGATGTCATAATTTGTCCCCTACCGGTTTCACCGGAGGGGACTTATGGTTTGCGCTCTGTGTGTCTGTCCTTCAGTCACACTTATCTGGATCCTGCGATAACTTTAAAAGTTCTTCATATTTGTTCATGAAACTTTAAACATGGATAGATGGCAATATAGATATTATGCACGTCATTTCATTTTGTTCATACGTCAAGAATTCTGGTTGCTATGGCAACAAATACTTAAAAAAAATCAAAAAAATCTGACAATGGTGGAGCCGGTAGGGGACATCATTGCTTGGCAATAGTCTTGTTTTGAATGTTTGACTTCGTGTTGTATGTATTGTCCTTTATAGTATAGGCAATTGGTCACTAGCCTTCAATAAATACTAGACCCAGTCGCGATGATCGGCTTGATTGTCGAAAAGGTCCATGAAATTTCGGAAAGATATCAGACAGAATCTATGCCGATCAAGCAATTGTAGAGCTATGCATGTATATCGAATAGTTCTAGTAATTGGGGTACTCGCTGGTAAAGCGTTTAACTGCATGCATCTTTTATAACATATATGTATATAAATGTTTCTACCGGCAATATATATATTTCACGCGATTGCCTTGTCTTTAATATAACTATAATCCATTTGCGATGAGAAATTCGCCTCTCAAGATGATCTTGAACCATCATACAAATACAATACCGTGTGCATTGGATGATACAACTAAACAAGAAATATCTTTAAAAAAGATATACGGCGTATATCCTGACTTGGAAATAAAGTAAGAAAAAGTATGTTTTATTTGATTCTGTAGTAGAAACAAAGATGCAAACTTGCTGAAAACAAACCCTTTTCTTTTTAAAGTAAAAAGGGGTTATAATTATGATAAATTGCCAGGACAGAGTTACGGGCCTTTGTTTTTGACATCTTATATGGTGTGAAGCTAATGATGGTGCCCTAATACTAATGATACACGATATAAAGTAAAACAACATGCAATTACTGTGTATGTATGTGTGTGATAGAGAAAATTTTCCAAACTGTATTTTTTAATATGAATATTAAGTAACATACATTATGACAACACAAAGTCATGTTTGTATAATTTATATCTGCATTATGTGAGTTGCTGCTTATATGGGATCCCCACCAGGATTTGAACCTGTATTTCCTCTCCATATGGAAAGGTGTGTTTCCTTACACTATAAGGATGTTCCCATTAACAGCAATATTGGTTACAGCAGTTATTACAATTTTATCTTTATTTTAGCCATTATTTTATTTAAAATAAGGACTTAGTATAAATACAAACTTGTGTATTGGTAGGTGTGAAACTGCTGACACTATTGTTATTGAACAGACATGGGCAGGGACAGTGTACTGACTGGTAGGCCGGGCCAAGAGGTGTGAAACAGGCAGACAGGGGCCATAGGTGTGAAACAGGCAAACAGGGACCAGAGGTGTCAAATGCCATTTAAGGGAGCTTGCCTCTTGCCACAGCTTAAGACACCATGGTTGAGCCACGAAATTTAGGAGCCAGGTAAAAATGACATGGGTCCTCCCGTGTCACTGGAATATCCACAGACAGAAAAAAAAAAAAAAAAAACTTTCTGCTAGAAAGCTGAGTGTTCATATGTACATGCAACTAAACTATTTAAAAAAAATAAATATTGGTCACGGTCTGTTAGTCAAATTTCATATTTTTCAGACAATGTAAAAGCGAAAATGTAATGACTGAGTGCTTTATTAAAAAAAATGCATTTGTAAAATGCAATGCCACAGCAATGAGTGTTTTGGCATAGAAATGTGAGTGGGTATGTGAGTGGGTACAAGCCTTTTCTATCATAGACCTAGTTTCTGACCCCATATGACCCAGATTCAAACTTGACCTTGAGATCATAAAGATAAACATTTTGATATATGAATGAATTCCATTCAGACATGTGGAATTATTACCACATATCGCCTTCCCCTGAATAATAAGACCCCCCTCTCCCCCTATACACAAGGGAGGATGTGGAATTGCCGCATGATTCTCCTGTTTAAATACAAAACTTAACTTGTGACTTATTGCTCGGACCCCCTTCTGCAATATTTGATTAGGCCCTCTTCAATATTTAATCAGAACCTCTTTACACAATTTCATCTGGACCATCTATATAATTAACTAGACATCTGTTTAAAAACTTGGAATTTTGATTTGGCTCCCTGTGTATTGACCCCTTTTGGGTATCTTATATAACCGCTTTTGACTTTCAGAATCCTTCTTTGGTGCCAAGTTCCTCTACGCAACTTTTATCTCCTGGTATACATTTAAAATAACATATTTGTCCAATTCCAAAGGGTCATGGCCCTTACCCCTCTGGATCTCTGTGGCAGCTATATTTAACTGCTTAATGATGCATGAATGCACGAAATTCTTACTTTTTAATTGAAACATAAGAAACTGCAAAAAATTAAGTCCACATATCTGATGAAGTAATGCCAACTTTTCGTATACGGAGAGGGCCCCCCCCCCCTCGGAGAAGTGCTCCCCGGAGAAGTGCCCCCTAATTTTAAGGGGACGGATAAGTGCCCCCCCTGTTGGAATTAAGTATGTGGATATCTGCCCCCTCACAATAATTCAAAGGGCGGATAAGTGCCCCCTTTGGGACTATCGTCTGTTCCAGGCAGTTCTGTAACCAGAAATTCCCGAAAAGTTGACAGTTATATATATCGAAAAAAACAGCGATACGACAGACATTGCTTAAATGAAAATCTCATGAGATTCCACAGTCATACATGTATGACTTTATTTCTATTTAAAGTAACCTACCATGTGCTCAAGTGTTTTCAATTCAAAATGACATTTCCCTGTATTTTTAATTATTCCTGCTTGTTTTGCAAACAAATTGTGGTGTAAATACAAACTCAAAGTAAAAATTAATTAAAATTACCTGATTCATGTGACAAAGCGTAAAAATTGTGAATTACAAGCTGATGGCTGATGAGAGTTATTTAAATCTATTGTAAAATGCATTTGAAATATTTGAATCTTTGATACATAGCGTGAATAAATATCTTACGACTAGTCGAATTGGTTTCCTTTTTCTTGGTGAATGAAAAACCTTTGTAACAAAGCTTTGCAACGCCTCTCGGACTTCAAACGAACTCCATATTTGATGCAATGGTTATGGTAATATTCAACAGTCTATGTTGTATTTTATACATTTGACAGAAACACTTTGCATTTTGAGCAGAGCATGTCAACATGCATCTGCTTTAATTTGCAGTAAATAAGTAAATTTGCAGTTTATTAGGATGGAATCTTTTAATTGGGAGACCGGACCGACATTAATTATTGAGCATGTTTTACCTTTGAAGAAAGCCGCAAACAGGTTGATGTCACACATTCAGCTCCCGCAATTATCAATAATCGGATTAAACATGCCATAAAGGTGTCAAGTCTTTACCGCCCTATTGAAATAATGTAAAACAAACTGTGAATGTCTATTACAGAAGTGCGGTAACACCAAAAAGTGATTGACGCGATCATTTGAATAAGTTCTGATAAACAATTTAATCCGTAATTAGTGAAAACAAACAAATCAATTATTGTTTTCAGCTTGCACACGATTGTATTAAATTGCATGCTAATGCATGGGCTTTTGGTTTGAATTTCGGTGGAAATATGAAACAATCCCAGTCCCGAAGCCTTTTAATATTAGCAAAAAAGGATTTTTTTCTATTCTTAATATCGCAACATCCGGGCACTTGCGTCAGTTAGAGCTACATGCCCTTTGACGACAGTGAAAACAAAAGGGGAGGGGGGCATCCTTTCATCAATTTTGTGGTCTTAATTTGTTGCAATTTCTTGTGTTTGAAAACAAAAGTAAGATTTTCATTTAGCAGTTAAATATAGCTGTCACAATTATATATAACTGTCAATTAAATCTAGCTGATACTCATACTTGTCAAAACTCATTGACGAATTGGTTGAAGCATCACAAAAATAATAACTTCTCTAAAACAAACCACCCAACTTTCACAATCATTAAAATACTAGCGAGTCTTTACAGAGTAAATACGCAGAGAAATACAGAACATGTACTAGAGTGGACAAAACAGCCTTTAGAATGCTTAAATCTGTCACTCTACCGAACTTATGCGGGATTGGTTAAAAGATGTGTGGCGGCCCGGTAAACTCAGTCGGGAGAGCATTCGCCCTGTAAGTAAGTGTCCCAGGTTCGAGTCCCGGACTGGCCACACATTTTTCACCACCCGGCGACAAATCGAAATGAATGCTACTTTTAGATTAGTCTAACTAGATTGACGTGAAAGGCAGACCCATTTTATAAGCTGATATTCATTACTGTCAGCCTTCATGTCTAACTTTAAAATGCATGTAGCCAAGCAGGGTTGATGTAGATTCCTATAATGTTTTAAGCTTTACAACCTTTGACTACCAAATATATTTAGCTATTGTTGCTTGTACAAAGAAGTAACAAATAAAACAACATAAACCTACCTAGTTATAATACATCAAGAACAGTTTTATCCTGCCTCCAATATCATGTTTTGGTCATCTGCCATTTTCGTCCGACGTCATAGTATGCTATTCACCTAGTTCTTCTTGTATGCTCTGAGATTTTATGAGTACATTCATACAGCTCAGCGACCCGGAGGGTCAATATAGCTGGGAGTTGGATTATTGCAACTAGCTATTCACCGAAAGTCGGCGTCCTCCGGTCGTGTGAGCAAGTCCGCACGGGGAAAGCGACCCATCCCATACCGTACAAGCTATCGGGTGGTGTCTTATCAATTTCGATTAAAATAAATAAATAAAAACACAAAAGGATGAAACATCTGGTTTTACAGTACTCGAGTAAACGATTTCGGATAGGGAAATTTTGGACGAAGGGGAATTTCGTAAAATAGAGCATTATTTCAATTGAAAACCACTATGACATTACTGATAAGTAAAGGAAACCGATATAAAGAATAATTCCTCATGTTCTCTTTGACTGACATTAGTTTTTTGGACAATAATTGTTGTCAAACAGGTGTTTTTTTCCAGAACCGAATGATTGTATGGAGGCCGCCATTTTTTACAATTCCACGGTGAATGTTTAATATGCGGATCAAAGCAACAGATGTAAGGCGTCTTCTGATTGGCTAACACTCAAGGGTCGATAAAATTGTACGTCGACGTACAATTTTGTACGTCGACGTACAATTTTTGTACGTCGACGTACATATTGTACGTCGACGTACATTTTCTTTTAACCTAGTAGGTCTTGTTGACTTTTGACCCAAATGGTACGCGATACTTTGGCTTTTGGAATCGCAGACTCGCACCAGTTAGCAGCAGTGTAATGGCGGACAGTCATGTGACTGACAATATGGCGGCGGTCAATTTATCGATTATGGAACGGTCTATAAAAGTGTTATTATCAAATAGATCTACTAAATATCTATAAACGTGAACATTTCGCGATATTCAACTGGTAAATCATGTAAATGTACTTTATTATAGAAACAATAATGTTCTATGAACTGTGTGGACGGGGGTGATCTTTCCCTCAAATCACGAGAAACAAAAAGTCATTGAATATGACGCATTTCCCCGCAATTGTTCATTTCAAGAAGATGCGAATCTAGAGTGTTAGTAATTGTTATATTAAAAGTTTGCCTTTCGCTATTTCATATTGATCACGCACAAAGACAAACAGTTTTACTTTTATTGAATCCATTGTCTACAGGACGTTAAATGGTATAATGTATAATTATATATAACTCTGCGCACAACAAATAACGTGACATACACAAAAATAACGTCTTGCACTTCTACATGAACAACACTCCTTTAAAGTTTTGTTTTGGTACACACAAAACTATTCTCGACAAAAAGTTCACATGTGAAATAAGTTAAGTATCCAAGATTTGCCTAAATTCTATGGCACAACTTTACTTTAAACATATTTTATTTCCAGATAATGACATTATACAAATATATACATTGGTCCATACATACAAAATGGAAAAAGGGTTAGACCTGAAGTTCTTCAACATTATCGGGGGTCCTTCCCTTGCGATAGTTTTAACATGTTGAAATGGTGACAAATTTACATAAAATATTAATCATGTCATTTACACAGTATATACACTTGGGAACATAAATCTCAATAATTATATTTATTATATGATGACATCAGTACTACTAATAATAACAGTTGTTACCAAAAATAGTAATACAAATAGTAATAATAATAATTAATCAAAAATATAATAATGAGTGTTAAGAAAATATACATATAACTTATACAAAAAAGGATATTAATAATGATAATAATACATATAGTAATAAAGATATTAATAAAGATAGTAATAAGTCCTGTCCAGCAAAATGGAAAAAAGTAGCTAAGCAATGAATCGCTTTGTCGTAATAATATATTTTTTAACTTCGTTAAAAATGATGGTGTTGTTTTCATTATTTAGTGAAGGCTTACCATAGAGGAGCACCTCACAATTAAGCGGATGAAACGATCTTAGCGCAGTGAATAGAGCTATTCGCTGCAAATGGTATGTATGGCAATAAAAGAAGTAATGCTCCGCATTTTCAGCATCATTTCCGCACGCACACAGGGGAGTGTTTTTTAAATGATTAATGAATAAGTCTGAGTTTAGGTTGCTGCAATTATTTCTTAAGCGCGCGTGTAGAATTGATGAGTGTCTATCCCCAATGTAAAAGTATGGGGGATTATCTTCGCATAAATTATATAATTGTTTCAATGAAGTTTTAAATTTCGAAATAGTGTCAATGTTTCTTATTTCAATAGGTAACGAATTCCATAGATTAATGGCAGATGGTAAAAACGAGCGTGAATAAAGTGAAGTTCGTCTTGATAAAATAGTATAGTCTTCCGCGTTTCTAAGATTACGAGAAGATTGTTCATGAACTGTTGGTGGGAGAAGATTATTAAGGTAATTGGGGCACTGACCGTTATGCATTTTGTAGATATTAATTAGTTTTAGATAACTTCGTCGTTTTTCTAGACTTGGCCATTTAACTTCAGTGTAAAGGTTTCTAAGTGAGACGGATCTGGTTAGGCCTGAGACAATACGCGCGGCTTCATTTTGGATTTTTTCAAGTAATTCTTTGTCGTACAATGTACAACCGTCCCATACAACACACGCGTATTCTAATAATGGTCGCAAATGTGTGAAATATATTTGGTTTAGACATTTTCTTGATAGTTTGTACTTAACTTTTCGCATAACGCCAAGGATTTTCGACGCGGAAGTCATAATATTATTGATGTGGTTGTTCCATTTACCATCGCTGCTAAGCGTAAGACCGAGATGTTTGTGTTCATCAACAAATGTTACGGGTACATTACCAAACATTAACTTGGGAAAAGGAATATTCTTTTGTGTTGTGAATAGAATAGCTTCAGTTTTTTGGGGATTAAAATCAACAAGCCAACGCTTTGCCCATACGTTAATTAGGCATAGGTCATGGTTTAAAATACCCTCGAGATCGGCTAATACAGATGTGGTACATGATAATGAAGTATCATCAGCAAACAGTCGGGTAATACTTAAAAGGTTTTCTACAATATCATTAACGTAAATCAAGAAAAACAACGGTCCTAATACTGAGCCCTGGGGGACACCGGCATTTACTTCTAATGACTGCGACTTTGCTGAGCCGACAAAAACTTTTTGGGTACGGTTAGACAAGTAACTCTCTATCCATTGTAATATATTTCCACTTATGCCATTTTGTTTAAGTTTAAATAAAAGACCTCGGTGCCAAACACGGTCGAACGCCTTGGATATATCACAGAATATCATGCAATTAAGTTTCTTGTCGTCAATAGATCGAGCTATTTGATCAAATATATCAATGAGTTGATAAACTGTTGAGTGTCCTCTAAGAAATCCTGATTGTTTGCAGTAAATTAAATTGTGTGCAATAAAATGGTTATATAAGTGTTTATAAACTGCACGCTCCATAAGTTTTCCTATGCAGCTTAAAAGAGAGATTGGGCGATAGTTTGAAGGTATGTTCGAGTCACCCTTTTTGAATAAGGGCATCACAATTGCATTTTTCCATGATGAAGGAAATGTGCATTCTTGTAGTGATTTATTAAACAAAAGGCATAGCGGTTTTGAAATTGACTCGCTAGTACGCTTAAGAACAAGATGACTTATTAAATCTTCCCCAACAGCTTTGTTAGTTATTAAAATTTTGATTAAATCGATAATTTCAGTTTCTGTTATGGACACATTTTGCAAACTGGCAAATGGAAACTGAGTAGGGACGGGAAGAACTCCCGAAGATGAATCTAAAGTTGAAATGGAAACAAAATAATTGTTTAAGCACGTTGCACAAAGCGCACAATAAGATATCAATATGCAAAACAATAACACCCGAAACTTTAAGTTAGTATTTACAAAATATCTTAATAAAGTTTCATGTTAATAAGCAGAAAAATGAGAGACATTTTCACGACGCAAAGTACACATATACATACAATGATACAAGTATCCAAAAGTGTCCAATTGTCAATAGCAAATAATAATTCACAAAAATAACGTTTTGCACGTCACATAATATAAACAACATATTTATAAAGTTTCACGTTCAGACTAACAAAACTGAGAGACGAGACGAGTTCACGACACCATGAAAGAACACATGTACATACGGAATACAATTACGCTAGTCAATTGTTCCAAGAGTTTGTATCACTCGAGTGGCTTGTGTGATGACGTATCACACGAGAGGCGGAGTCTCAAGTGTGATGCGAAATAGCACAAGCCACGAGAGTGATACAAACTCTTGGAACAGTTTACTAGCGTTATATTCCTTTTAGTATATACAACAACTAACGAAAACAGTTAACAAATGTATTTTTTACTTTAACAAAACTGACAAAACAATGACTAAACGGTGCGCCATAGTTCATTTAAGACGCGTATGAATACAGTTTATGTAAATTAACGTGTAAAAATTCGAACCGGGAAAACACAGATTTCCGACAAGCTTACCTTACTGCCATCGTTAATCCAATTTTCATAACAATTAAGTTGACAATTTTAATCCGATGTTTATAATAAAAACGTTTAAACGATATGCGCTTCCACTTTTATCTTCCATGTCTTTATCGAAACTTAGTTTAAACCACACTATTATATATTATTATATACAGTCGATTGGTGTATAGCGGATTTTAGTGAGTAGCGGATAGGTTAAACTTTTTTTGCAAAATACATTCATTTATGTTAAGATTTATAGTTTTCTATTAATTGAATACAAAAAGCCTATCATTGTTAAGTCGATTCATGTTTTTGCTGATGTGTGTCAATGTTTACAACTGTTCCTATTTTCGAAAGCAAAACAAGGTCACGTTATGTACGCACCGTTTTTGTGACGACAGGAAAAGTGCAGACGAATGGTTTCTTGAATTTTGCAGATTTTGTTTGGTAAACATAATGTTTATTGATGTAATATTTTAGTATTATATGTCCTTTACAAAAGTAAGAATGCTCAGAAACCAAATTGATGCGTACCATATAAAATAAGCATGAAAGCTGCAACTCGGGATTTAGTGAATAACGGACATGTGATGACCCATATTCAGGAATGTGGGGATTGTCTCAAAATAAATATAAACTCAATTGAAGTTGTCCATGTGGTAAGCGTGTGGCTATAATATTAATAAGTAAAAACATAATTTTTAATGAAAAACAATCAAATCATAACGAAAAATCGATTTCTCTGAAAACATATTTCCGCTATCAAATCTATATATAGATTCAACTCAAAATGACCCGAATATAGGGTGCATCGCTTTGAACAGCAATTACTTCATCAATTGTGCAGCGATTTCCATGAATTTGGTCTTATTAAACGCAAAAATGAATTTTCTTTCTGGAAATGTACATATATTTCAATTATTTTTACAAATGCTGTGTCAAATTTCAAGAAATAACACGATACACATGTAATCCGATAAAGACCTAAGCGATCCGGTAATGGCTGAATCAGTGTACCATGAAATTCGCGCTCTGCATATGGACGATGGTCCACCGTCGCCCAACTAAAAATAGCATGTAAAACCAAGTATGCGCATGCTCAGTGGCGGGCGCAGTAAATGGTTAAAGTGAAAGTAGATGTCGCCGCCATTTTGAGTGGTTGGTAAACTGTGGTTTGTGTCCAAATAATTAGACGGTATCTTTTGTATATTGACCCCATACTTATGTTGTCATTGCATATATTTTTATTAATGGGTTTCGACCCGTAGCCTTGTGTTCGCACTACATCATGTTCGCCTTGGGTTCTGTTAACCCTTCCCTTCGATTCAGTGAAAGTAATAAACGGAGAAAAAAAACATTTTTTTAAATTGTATTATTCATAACAGTAACACAATTGTATTGGTTTTGTGTTGTACATATTTGATATCTGATACGCAAACATATTCTTGAAGTGAAATATTTTGCCAACAATAGTTCTTCCCCATAGTAAATACTGGAAACCATACATTATCCTACCGCACCCCAAATTCGACGATGTTCTATTTATATTGATTAAATGGATGATTATTGTCTTTGAATCATTTCAAAGTAATACAGCCGAGTTTAAAATTATTATTTTCTGCTATTAAACATTTCATTATTTCTTTCATTATTTGCTAAATATTGCTTCATGTAACCGTTACATCGTCGAATTTCGGTCCATTACATTCGATTCTTTACACCCTTCGAATTTGGGTCACACTGGGATATTGCATACATGCATCTAGTCCAAATTTTTGACGCTCTTAAATATTAAGCTACTTTTTATATGGGTAAAGTATCTCGCGCGTCTTATAAATAAGACTAACATGCATCATGCAGAGATCTCCCTCTGGTTTAGTTCAAACCTGTATATTTTAGTTTGATTGCATAGGACTTATTTGAAAAAGCTGTAAATTTTGTTTCCGGTGCCTAGAACCAGTACTTAGTGTCTATAGGGAAGATCTAAAGAACGCTTTCACAGTGGGGATCGAACCCGTGACCTCCTGGTTGCTAGGCGGACACCATATCCTTTACGCCACAGCTACCTCAGGGTTTGGGGTAACGGTACAGTTTGTCAAGGTATTCCGAATCATTAGGCATTCTGAATCCACATTTTCATTTAAAAAGTCTTAACGTTTGGTATGCGATTTGAAAGGTTATTGTTGTTTCTAAAAATTTAATCCCCCAGCCTGTAAAGAATGAAGAATCATTTTTTTTGATGAAAATTTTGATTCAGAATGCCTAATGATACCTGTACCCTGAGGCGGGGGAAATAGGGCATCATTAAAAAAAAAATTTGGACTTTAAACCAAACATGAGAAACAATATAATATGTTTTTTTAATCACCGCCAAATTAAATACATAACAATTCTATTTAGTTTTAAACATTTTAAACTTGACAATTCTGGGTCTAGGGCAATTAATTTGCTTGAGTGTCGGGTGAATTTTTATCTGGGGAAAAATTAATACTTTTTTGTTGAGGGAATGGGGCCTTATTTTGGCCAAGTCTTGAATCGTTATAAGACGGTATATAATATTATATTTACCTGTCAATAATATCTGCAAGGGGGGTTAGACAGTATAGATTGATATATACATGTACATGGTCACTCTTAATGTCACTCAAATAGATAAAGTAATCAGTATTGCTATTTAATGGTATGTTTTTTTCATGAGAATAAACTTAAGGTTAATAGTGATTACTTTGTAAAATAAAACAAAGCATGTGCAAATATTGCAATAAAATATTTATTTTTAACACCATTAAAAAAAAGTTAACAATATCTATACACATTCCTTGGTATTTTACCCTAGCATAACAGCTTCAATCACATAATCATTATTTCAATCAATTAACTGGGTCCGTTATCTCATCATCTCTTAATGAATCATATATATTGATAGCCACCTGCTTCGTACACATTTCAAACTAATATTTCAGACACCAAACGCAAAGCCTATCCCAAGGCAATGCCCCATTTGCGTGGTAAAAGGCAACACGACTGTGTACCTCCGGGTAACAGACCACGTTCGCTGGGTGCAAGCGCTGACGGCAGACCCCATGAAGCCGTTGATGTCAGAGGCACGTGCTAAGACCGGTCGGAAAGTGAAGAAGACAAAGCCGAGGAATTACTACTCTTGCTGGCTGTGCGACCGGTCGGTGATTGACCGGCTGCGTCATCTAGAACAGGAGCACAAAATGGAGGCTGGGACATTCAATTTTGTTTCCACAAGAGGGCCGTTTCCGGAAAGTAAGTGTTAAATTGTGTTCGTGTGGTTTTTGTATTTAATTTCTCATATTTCTATCAATGTCTAATACAAAACCATACCAGACGATTTGTAACTTTTACATTTAAACGTCATTTACAGGACGCGAAAACTTCAGGAAAGGTGACCAGCAGACTCGCCACTCATGATGACTCGGCATAGGAGGATGAGAAGGTGGAGGATGAGGAGGAGGAGGAAGAGGACTTTTCATTCCTAATGCCGAAATACTGCCTGAGCCTGGAACCCAATGCAAGGGTGATGCATGGTCGGAGAAGCTGCAAGTAACAATATGGATTGCTTATATAGTGTAAAGTTTTGAGTCCGTTTTCGGGGTAGAACCAGTACTTGGTGCATTAAGCCCTGTTTTCCCAGATTTTTTTTTAATTATATACATTTCAATTGATAGTCATTATTATTGTTACATGTATATATATTAAAAACCGTGAGGAAATATATAGTACATTAAAATTTAAGATAAATATTATTTATTTATAATACTTTGGAATTACTGGTTGTTAGTTAAATTATATGCGATTTCACCATCTAGCATAGAATATCATCCAATAATACTTGTTGCAGTTTCAATCGTTGACTCATATGTAGACTACATGTTCCTGCGGAGCAGGCCAGGTGGGTTGGCAAACGAGTCGAAAACACAAGAGGTCA
Source organism: Dreissena polymorpha (assembly GCF_020536995.1). Lineage (NCBI taxonomy): Eukaryota > Metazoa > Mollusca > Bivalvia > Myida > Dreissenidae > Dreissena > Dreissena polymorpha. The sequence continues at coordinate 12,001 of NW_026273445.1, read as the reverse complement.
ACATGAAGATCAACCGGTTCCTGGCCCTGTCTGGCTACTTGGAAGGAGTGGTGTTGAGTGACATGCTGTTGTGGATGGGCCATATGGAGGTCCACGACAGTTCCTCAACACCACTCACCAGCTGAAGACGGTGCGGAATGCACTAACGGCAATCAAGAACTTCCTGAAGTGGTGCGAGGGAATGGTCTAGCGGACGCCCGCACATTGAACAATGTAAGCGTAAACTTAGGATTTGATTTATGTAAATTATTCATTCTTCTTGGACATCTACTTATTAATGTTTTGGCGTTGGCGTCTTTCTGTCTGTTCTTCCGTCCATCTTTCCGTCCGTCCAGCACTTTTGTGTCGAGAGCCATATCTTGAAAGTGCTTTGGCCGATTTCATTGAAACTTGGTATGAGAATATATATGGATAAGAGGACGATGCACGCCAAATGGCATTGTACACAGTCTGTTAATTACGGGGTTTTGGCCCTTTGTATCTTGAAAAAATGCTTTTTTGAGTGTCAAATATAACACTTTTGTGTCCAGAAGCATATTGGCGGGGGATATCAATTTAACAAATTTGCTTGTTTAGCTTTATTTTTTTTTCGGCCGATCTCCTTCTCACAGGCTTCCTGACCTCAACCTGCCTGGATAAGAGCCGTCGCGAGGTTGTTCGGAGGGTAGAGGAGAGTGCGGCCATCCTGACGGACGCAAACCTGGAGCGCCACTTCACTGAGAGTGAGCATGTAGTGAAAACGATCAAGGTGATCCAGGAGCCCCCAGCTGGCACACCTGAAAGATATTCGGGGAATAATCATTTAACTGATAGCGCTCTATAACGCCTCCTGAACTGGCAAGTATACAAACCTGAGGGTATGTAATATAAATAAGCCTAGTATTGATTCGAAAAGATAACCCTACATTACTTTTCAGACCAGAGTTGTTTTTCAGTAGCAATTGCATAGAATTGAATGAAACTTGAAGTTAATAGGCATTAAAATTGGGTTTATTTAAGTATACAACAAAGCTGTTCGCCTGTTAATTGACCGACTTGTCTTATGTATAATATTTTTACCAGATTGTTACCTTGAAGACAGATAAACTATAATGCAAAAGTTCATTTTGACATTCCAAATTGGGGAAAGGCCTTGAAGCCATTGTAAAATTAAACTGTTATGGCCCCTTAATTGATTGAAAATGTCAAATTTCTGTCTGCATATGTTGGTGTATGAATTTAGTGAAATTCAAATTAGATCAAATTTGTTATCATTTTTCAGTGGTTCTTGCATAAGAGTCATCAGGATGATTTAGTCATTTCAGAGATGTACCCTTTATAGCTCAACTTGAGTTATTGTTGCTGGTCTTTGTCTGTTTTGCGATGTGTGTCTATATGTCAACATTTTTACTTAAACAATATCTCCTACTAAACCTTTGGACAAAGCTTGATGAAACTGGCAGGAATATTCCTGGCATGAAGCTCCTTCAATGTTGCTCCAAGAATTGTTTTCCATGAAATCCTTGTTGCCCTGGCAACCAAAAGGAAAAACTTAAAAAATCTACTCTGAAACTGCAAGGCCTTGGGCTGAGATATTTAGCATGAAACATTGTGTGGTGGACCTTTACCTGTGGGCAAGTCGATTTTTTGTCGAGCCCACTTATGGAGAGCTCGACATATTTGTCACAGTTGGCGGTTTGGTGTATGTGGATCAGTCCGTCAGTATGAAAGTCCGGGTTAGGCTTGTCTGGAGCGTAAGTCTGTTATTGATTGGAGGAATTTCAAATAACTTACAATAAATGTTCACAATCATGACACGGCCGGTCACTGCTCAAGAAAACGTCAATATCTCAAAGGTCAAGGTCACACTTGAGTTTAAATGTCAAAAATGGCCATAAATGACCTTGTCTGGGCCATTATTATGTCATTCATTGTCAGAATTAAATTCAATTTAAAATCATGTGTCACCATAATTTGACGTTGTTGCATGGGAAGGAATAATGTCGAAATCTCGAAGGTCAAGGTCACACTTTTAGTTCAAAAGTAAAAAATGGCCATAAATGAGCTTGTCCGGGCCATAACTGTGTCATTCATTGTAAGATTTTAAAATCATTAAGCACATTTGTTCACCATCACTCGACGGTGTGTCATAAGAATGAATTACGTCAAAATCTCCAAACTCAAGATTACACTTAAGAGTTCAAAGGTTAATTGGTGGGACTTGTACCATGATTGTTCAAACTATGTTCCTGGGGTCAAAATTGCCCCACTGGGGAGGGAAATGTAATTTCCTTATTAGTATATTAAAAAACCTCAAAAACAAAAATTTTCTCATAAATCACAAGGCCTAGAGCAAAGATATTTGGCATGAAAGTTCATCTTGTGGACCTTCACCAAGATTGTTCAAGTATCATTGGATCATATTTGCCCCACCCTCGGATCAAATTTGTTTTCCTTCTATAATATATATATAATGAACACTTAAAAATATTCTTCTCAAAAACTGCAGTGCGAACATACATATTTTGCATAAAACATCATCTGGTGAACTTCTATACAGATTTTTAAAATTATCAGCTGGGGGTACCAATGATAAATTCATTGAATTTACCTGCTAAGATTCATTTGCTTTGTGGAAATGCAATAACTTGCAATGTTTTTAAAGTGATTGAATGGTTCAACATTAACTTAAAATTAAAAAGAAAAAAACTATTTCATACATCATATTATACTTATAAAAAGCCATAATTGTAATGCTTTCATGGAAAAAATGAATGTTTGCTTAATTTTCAAAAATATTAATAAATCTTTAATGTTGAGGATTCTTCATAAAGGTTTTACGTGTGCACAGAATGTTATGGTAATCTCCAAAGCATTCCCATTACAAAATACATCCGATGTCTATGGATAAGTTATTTTTATGCCCCCTTTCGAAGAAAAGGGGGTATATAGTTTTCGCACTGTCTGTCAGTCTGTCACACTTTTCGTGTCCGCTTTCTAATTCAAATAATTTTCATTCGATCTTTACCAAACTTGGTCAGAAGTTGTGTCTAGACAATATCTAGGTCAAGTTCGAATTTGGGTCATGCCGGGTCAAAAACTAGGTCACGGGGTCACTTAGTGCATTTCAAGGATTTAGCATGGTGTCTGCTCTCTAATTGAAGTAGTTTGCATCAACATTCATGCGCCTGTCAAGTATCGGGCATTCAGCGTGAGAGTCGCGCATTTACGCAGCAAAACACCCTCTCACACAGCCAAATCTTATGCTCTCCTTTTTTTATACGCCCGTTTTTAAAAACGGGACGTATTATAGTTTCACCCTTGGCGGACGGCGTCCACAGCAGTGTCCGCTCTCTAATTTAAATAGTTTTCATCCGATCTTCACCAAACTTGGTCAGAAGTTGTGTCTAGACAATATCTATGTCAAGTTAAAATATGGGTCATGCCGGGTCAAAAACTAGGTCACGAGGTCACTTAGTGCATTTCAAGGATTAAGCATGGTGTCTGCTTTCTAATTGAAGTAGATTTCACCCGATCTTCACCAAATTTGGTCAGAAGTTGTGTCTAGATGATATGTAGGTCAAGTTGGAATATGGGTCATGCAGGGTCAAAAACGAGGTCACAAGGTCACATATTGCATTTCAAGTATTTAGCATGGTGTCCGCTCTCTTATTGAAGTAGTTTTCATATGATCTTCACCAAATTTAGTCAGATGTTATACTAAATGATATCTAGGTCAAGTTTAAATATGGGTCATGCCGGGTCAATAACTAGGTCTCGAGGTCACTTAGTGCATTTCAAGCATTGAGCATGGTGTCCAAAACCTTCGAAAGGGGCATATCTTGTGACAGTTTGGCACTCTTGTTTAAAACTGACGATGCATGAAACTATTTTCACTCATATTTTTTATGTAATTTAAATGCCAAAATTTAGAAAATGCATATGAATGTGAAACGAAACTGTAAGTAAGTAAATAGTGTTACAGTTACTGTACAAACAACCCATTTTTCAAAAGAAGCATTTTTTTTTGTAAACTGTACTGATGGTTTTGCTAGTTATGCCATAGGTTGTTGATAACTCGCGTTTGTTCAGCTAATTTCATTATTTCTTTTATAGCCATTAATGTGTTATCATGGTCATTGACGTGAACAAAAGCAAACTGTTATTTTTACAGCATCCAGTAAAAATACCCATATTGTAAATCACACGGGTACTACTGCTCTAATGTTTGATCAAGAATGCATCTAATGGATAATCAAACTAGTGGTTTCACTCAATTGATTTTTGCATATATAGGTAGGTGTACCTAGAGATTGAGCTGGAGACAGTGAAGGTGCTGACCTCTGTGTGGAACACTTAGAAGCTGGCAAGTTTTCATATTGAAGGGTATGGTTCCCAACCGCCCATCACACACAGAATGAAGCTTGTCGTCTTCCGCAGTAAAAACTGGTTAGTGCTCCACAATGCGATACCTGGTTCATATGTTTGTTGCTTGAGTATTAATTATTATTATCAAGATTATCTTGTTTTATATTTCTTGATTATTTGCTATTATATCCCCAGAAACATAGTATAGTGGGGTATATAGGAGTGACCTTGTCTGTCTGTCGATGGCTCTGTATTAAGTGTCCCCTCTCTAATTCAAGGTGTTTATTGGATCTTCACCAAACTTGGTCATAAGTTGTATGTAGATGATGTCTAGGTCAAGTTTGAATATAGGTCATGCCGGGTCAAAAACTAGGTCACGGGGTCACTTAGTGCGTTTAAAACATTCATCATGCTGTCCGCTCTGTAATTTAAGTAGTTTTCATCCAATCTTCACCAAACTTGGTTAGAATTTTATCTAGATGATCTCTAGGCCAAGTTTTAACATGGGCAATGCCGGACTAAAAACTAGGTCACAGGGTCACTTTGTGCGTTTTTTAGCATTCAGTATGGTATCTGCTCTCTAATTCAAGTAGTTTTCATCCGATCTTCTCCAAACTTGGTCAGAAGTTTAATCTAGATGATCTCTAGGCCAACTTCAAACGTGGGCCATGCCGGGCCGAAAAATTAGGTCACATTGATTTTGACTTTAGGTCCTATAACACTGGCTTGCGACACCTGTCGACAGGCTTTCAACACAAATTTTTGGAATAAATAGTGACTGAATATCTATCTAAGTTTGGTTGTGAGTTTATCTGGGCCATAACTATGTCATTCATTGTGAGATTAAACAAAAAAAATGCACATTTGTTTACCATCATTGAACGGTGTGTCATGCCAAAGAATTGTCGATATCTCTGAGGTCAAGGTCACAATTGCATAATAACTCTTAAAATCGCCAAACATGTAAATATGTTTTTCTTATCTTGTGAAGACAGCATGCAAAATATTCTGTGTCAATGCGGTATGTGGGGTTATTCCTGGTATATTGGAGTCTGTATGTTGGTTGGTCTGTTGTGGATTTGTCTATCCATTCAAACTTGTAAATATGTGATCAGCATGAAAAGAAGATTTTTCAAAACACAATTTTTATTTGCATTGATTTCACATCCAAGAGTAATGGTCTTGATTCCTTGATCCTCGCTCATTAACATTCACAGGGACAGCAGGGGTATTTTATTATTGTTTATGACCAAGTTTGTATTATATTTGTTTTGAAAGTGTGAACTTTTTAATGGATAAATAGATAGATTGAACAAAATTAATTTATTATGCCCTCCTTCGAAGAAGAGGGGGTTAATTGTTTTGCACATGTCGGTCAGACCGTCCATCAAATGGTTTCCGGATGATAACTCAAGAACGCATAGGTACATTAATCATGACTGGCAAATGACCCCTTCAATTATCAGTTCACTAGGTCAAAGGTCAAGGTCACAGTGACTCGAAACGGTAAAATGGTTTGCGGATGATAACTCAAGAAAGTTTAAGCCTAGGATCATGAAACTTCATAGGTACATTGATCATGACTGGTAGAAGACCCCTTTTGATTTCCAGGTCTCTAGGTCAAAGGTCAAGGTCACAGTGACCTGAAGCAGTAAAATGGTTTCCGAATGATATATAGATATATATAATTAGCTATTGATACTTAAGTGAGAGTGATTACATGAGTATTCACACAATGGCTGCCACTACAACTGTACAAAAGAATGACACTCACAGTTCTCACCATAAACCCCAATACTCTTCTCTCCATAACAGGGTGCTGGAAGATGCTTACTGCTATATTGACTGCTTCCGAGCGCTTCCTGGACCTAAAAATTATCTCCCAGCAGCAACCTCCCCAAGGTGTGACGAGAGTCTTCAAGGTAATTGAAAGAGGGTGCATGTGAAGTATAAATGCATAACGAGCCAAAATGGAAAGCTTAGGTTTGGAATAACTCGTCTCATGGTCAAAGTCACACTTAATACTCAATTTTCACATACCAGTATATATGCAAGAAAGCTCATTCAACAACTCGCTACAATCAGGTTATATGCTGAATTTATACTTTCAGGTCAAAGGTCCTAGGCCACTAAGAAATATTTCTTTAAATCTCACTCAAATGGTGACCATATTGTTTCAATATGCAGAGTTTGGATTTGGCATCACTCACACTTGAAGATAAATATTCATTTGCCACATTATGATTTTGATTCTTCTTAGTAAATCACATATCCCGTTCATTGTACCAAGAAACAAAACACCAATGCTCACCACTATTAATTAATGCGATTTGCAAAACCAATCAGGTTCAAACAAGATAAAAGGTTTGAACATTCAGTTCTATCCTTTAAATTTGTATCCGCTCATTATTGTCCCCTACCGGTTTCATCGGAGGGGATTTATGATCACATTTGATTCATACTTTGACAAAACAACACTTACCTGACATACCACAATGGGCTCCACCCAAACCATCCCCCATGCTCCACCCCAGAACTCCTCCCCCCCCCCCCGCCCCCCTAAAAAAAAAAAAAGACAACAATTTTTTTTTTTTTTTTTTTTTAAATATCATCTATAAAATGACCACACACCCACATTATACCCCCTCTCCATGATGGCTTACGTTATATACTGTCAAGCACTCGAATAGTCGAGCGCGCTGTCCTCTGACAGCTCTTGTTGCCTTAAATTTTCATTGTTCTTTGAAATTAAATTAATAATGGCCAATTTTTTTCACTGCTCTTTGTTATTATTTGTTTTTGGTTTACAACTTTTTCTGCAATCAATTTAAGGGGGCATGTCAATGGTTTTTCTCTATGCAATGGCAAATATTCAACATTCCACATGTCCGATTTTTATGAAAAATAAATGTACATGTATAAGGAACATTGATGAAATCGTTTAAAAAGATTAGTGAAGGGCCAAAAAAATATTATTACATTATGGTCTTAGTGCTTATGGGGATCGAAATCTTGCCCACAACATTCACAATCTTAATGAATATTTTCTACACAAAACTACTGTTCCATTATTCATTATGGTCAGTGAGCATGCCCATAGCTGGATATGTTAATACTACTACGATTTCCTGCGCCCACAAAAAGTTTCGTGGGGATAACTTTTTTTAGCTTGACTATATATATATATATATATATATATAAAGTGGAGCTATCCTACTCACCCCGGCGTCGGCGTTACCGTGAGCGTTGGAATGTTAAAGTTTGCGTACCACCTCACATATTTCCTATGTCCTTTGACATATTGCTTATATATTTTGCATACTTCTTTACCAACATGACACCAATCTATAAACAGAGCAGACAACTGAATCAAGCATTTTTGTAAGAATTATGGCCCTTTTTCACTTAGAATATGAATATTATTGATAAATATATGTTAAAAATTGCGTACAACCTCAAATATTTTCTATGTCCTTTGACATATTGCTTTCAAATTTTGCGTACTTCTTTACCAACATGATCCCAATCTATAAACAAGATCAGACAACTGTAATAAGCATTGCGACAGAATTATGGCCCCTTTTTCGGTGGAGCATATAGTTGCCAGTTTGTCTTTCCTTACTTCCTTACTTTTGTCACACTTTTGCTACCGTTTCTCATAGCGCCTTCAATACTTACCAATCGCTTTCATATTTGGCATGTATGTACCTTGCATGGACCTCTACCTTTTGATGAGGCTTGAGGTCACTGGGGTCAAGGTCACCGAGGCTAATAATAGACTTCCTTCTTCTGTCCACTTTTGCTCCCTCGTTTTCTCATACGCCTTCAATACTTATACCGATCTCCTTTTCTATTTGCATGTAGGTACCGTTGCATGGACTCTAACCTCTACCTTTTTGATGATGTTTGAGGTCACTGGGTCAAGTCACCGAGGCTAATAATATATTTTTTAGGTGTTTTATTAAGCACATACATTGACAAGCGCATCATCGGGAGTCATCCATCAGTTTCATCACTATATTCTTTTTGTCTTAGTCACTTTTGAATATTTTGTTAAATTTTTTGTGTTTAGATCCACCCTTTACTTCTAAAGTAATCAAGTGCTAATTGCTTTTTTAACTTCATATTTTCTTACTACATATGGTACTGTACCTGGCAAGTTGAATTTGACCTTGACTTTTGAATGACCTTGACTCCCCCCCCCCCCCTCAAATTTTTCTTTTTTTCTTTTTTTTGAATATCTATTAAATGACCACACACACACACATTATACCCCCTCTCCATGATGGCTTACGTTATACTGTCAAGCACTTGAATAGTCGAGCGCTCTGTCCTCTGACAGCTCTTGTTAATTAGTAATGTACATAATTACAATATATAAAGCAAGGTCTGTGCTTTAAGAAACATATAAATAAGTTCATATTAACGCATACATTTATTTCAGAGAATAAAATTCCGTTTTAGCTGTCATATGCCCTTTAACAAATCTTATATGATTCAAGAATCAAATTTTTGAAATCAAAGTGACATTTCATTCTGGTTCTTGCCAAATTCGCCAATATGAATGTATTCAAGAACTATAATAGTATACAATTGTTCAGAGTCATGAAATAAAGTGAAAATGTGTTGGTTCTGGTAGCGATTTTTATTTCACTTGTGAGCATAGACAGTATATATTTTCACTCATTTCTTTGATCATTGTAAATAAAATCACTATGGTAGGTAGAATTTAATTAATAGTTAGCCATGGCATGTCCTTTTTTGTTTGTTAAAAAAATTCCATTTTTGGTAAACCTTTGATTAAAGTCCATTATTAGAAACTGCCTGAGAAGTTTGGTTCAAATTATGTACCAATATATTTTTTATTTACCTAAATATAGCCTTTTTCAACTTATTACATTCATTTCAGTGATGGATAACCTTTGAAATGTCCCAGGTAGAGTCTGAAAGTGATGACACATGTTGTAGAATGCTTATAATTCTTTCTACATATCGCTAACACTTCCATGGATCTGTAAACACTTTCAACACAAACACACCACATAAAATACTTTTGACCCTGACATTAATATGATGTATACCTTCATAGCTCAAGAGTTATGGCCCCTTATTAGACTGACATTTAAGATTTTTTTCCATTCGGAAGCCGTTTCTTCTCAGTAACTATTGCATGTGAGTTAGCTTAAAATAAATATGATTCCATTGTACCAATTTTAACCAAAACAAACCATTGAGATTGAATCATACAATCTGAATTGATGGTAATATACAGACAATGCACTATTGTTAATGATGTTGGGGGGGGGGGGGGTCACCAGCAGGCAACTTATGAATTGCTTGCAGTATAATGTGAGCCTTTTTAATTTATTTTTGTACAAAAATGCAAATAATTTGTTTTTCACCATAACTTAACAGAGTATACATTGCCTTTTTTCAGTGTTCCCAGACGGCTGGTGATGCATTTCAAGAAAAAGCCATCAGAATCTTGCAATGATCTGTATACTTAATAAGATGACAAAACAACAACACTGTATTGTTATATTATTATTAATACATAACTTCCATATTGCCAAAAAGGTATATGATGGAAGTTCAACGCTTGTTATCGATGTGATTTGATTGCCTTGCTTTTTATGTCCCCCACTATAGTAGTGGGGACATATTGTTTTTTGCCCTGTCTGTTGGTTGGTCTATTGGTTGGTCTGCTTGGTTGGTTGGTTTGCGCCAACTTTAACATTTTGCAATAACTTTGCTATATTGATATAGCAACTTGATATTTGGCATGCATGTGTATCTCATGGAGCTGCACATTTTGAGTAGTGAAGGGTCAAGGTCGAAACGTCATATAGAGGGGGACATTGTGTATCACAAAGGCATCTTGTTATTTCTATGTCCCCCTCCACCTCCACTATAGGGGGGAGGACATATTGTTTTTGCCCTGTTGGTTGGTTGGTTGGTTGGTTGTGTTTGCTCCAACTTTAACAATTTGCCATAACTTTTGCAATATTGAGGATAGCAACTTCATATTTGGCATGCATGTGTATCTCATGAGCTGCATATTTTGAGTGGTGAAAGGTCAAGGTCAAATATATAGCTTCAAAGCGGCACAGAAGGGGACGTACTGATAGTGTTTCTGACAAACAAATATCTTGTTGTTTCATGAATTTCACACTAAAGTGTTAAGAAATACGACGTTTACATCAAAATGACTCTTTATGAATCATCAAAACTATGTATTTTATGAAACAAGAAATTAAACGAATAAGGCTTTTTGTAAATCTGAATGTTGAAGGAAGTACTGGTGTCAACATTGATCCTCATGAACCTAAAATTATTCCAATCAGATAGTTGTCTAAATGAATTTTGCTCTGTGTAAGACTGGGACTTTAGAAAGGCAATGGAAAAGCGTTTGACCTATTAGGTATTCTTATCGTAAAACAATCGCATTCAATATACGGAGAACTAGACAGAGAACACTTCATTATTTGAACATAATTTGATACCTACAGAATTTTTTTTTGCTTGTAAAATATAAGTACGAGTCTATTATTTCAACTTGAAATGTTGGTGAAAATGTGCTTGGTCTTAGATTACTTCAAATCAGGGATACATAATAAGATTATTTATTTTATAGTACACTATTGTGTGCGAATATTAAGAAGAGCTGTGTTTTTAAAGTACTCGTACACGCCTGTAGATATAGAGTTTAAGGATGTGTCTGTATGCATACAGTCATTGCTTGGCAGCATGAAGTATCAATGCAAAAATAGCGTCATTAACCGTTTCTGACGAACTTCCTACATACCCAAACGCTTGACACCCGTATAGAAAACTAAGTTTTCGTAGCTGATGATACATCCACAAGAAAATTGAAATGCAAATGGTACTACACAGTCAAAAGTATACCAATGGAAAGATCTAGGATCCCAAAAGGTGCCTGGTGCTGCTAAAGAAGTGAGCAGTGTGGAAATTCGGAACAGACGATGACATTTTCTGATTATGTGTTATATCAAGGTATTTGTAAGTAAATGTATTTAATTACAGGTGTAAGCACATGTGCTTCGTGAGTGTTTTATCGAATACTTGACAAAATTAATTAAAGTTTGGAGGATATTCATCATTTCAATGTTGATGCCTTAAAGGGACAGGAGCGATGAACCAAAAAAAAAGGAGCTGGGTGAAGCTACCTCCTATTTTGCTCTACGTTTTCCTCCCTAAGTTTCCAAGTTTGTTTGAGCCTATACATTGTGAAATGTGTTTTGTATTATGAAACCGGTTAACGTCGAATAGACGCGATTTATATGGGTAATGATTTTAGATAGAAACGAATTGAGCAAATTACAAAATTACAGGCCCGGTCAGACCGACTTACGAATATGCAACGTAGAAAAAACCGCACAAAAATGCAGATTTTGATTATCCGGTGATGAATTACCTGCTTTGCCGCTCAAGATTCTCGCAAACGGTGTGTGAAGCGTAGGAAACACACAATTACCGCACAAGTACCGGTGCTATAACGGGAAAAAACGAACGTTTAACGGAAATGTACCTGATAATTAACGGTCGGCTAACGGATATAACTGTGCGAGTAAAGGACTTTCTACCGGATAAAACGGCAGTGAAATGCATTAGTACCGGACAAAACGTTTCGCCC
>NW_026273444.1:50000-54806 GCF_020536995.1 Dreissena polymorpha | reverse complement strand
AACGGCCACCGGAAAAACTTTGCGAAACCGAAATTTCGCAAACTTAAGTACCCTTTTTCTTGAAGGTTTGCTTATTTGTGATAAAGTATAAGATAAAAGTCTAACTTGTGATTAATAATTGGTTATTTTTGCTTGTTAAATGCGTTTTCTTCACTATGAACTTTATTTGCAAAGTTGGGGTTCCCATGGGATTTTTGTAATATCCCATGGGATTTTTCATTATCCCATGGGAATTTTGGTTTCTCCCATGGGATTTTTCTCCAGCTTTTTTTATGGGAGAAAAAATCCCATGGGATTTTCAAAAACATAAAACACGTTCGTTTGTGCTTAGTTATCGATTTTAAGCATTGTTAAAGCATTTGTGCTTATTTTCGTTCAATTTACTTTGATAGAAAAAAAATCCCATTTTTTTATGGGAAAAAAAAATCCCATGGGATTTTTTTCTGATTTTTAGAGATTTATTCATGTAACCTTCAGAAACACTACCTTTTAACAAATGATGAGCATTTCTCGCGATTTCAACGCGTTATATCGTGTTTTAAAATAATAAAAAAATCCCATGGGATTTTTTGTCCCATGGGATTTTTTTGTCCCATGGGATTTTTTTTCCCATGGGATTTTTTTTCCAATGGGATTTTTTTTAAGGTATAAGTTTCTAAAAGCTATATAATAATATAATAATAATAATAATAATATAATAATAATAATAATAATAATAATAATAATAATAATAATAATAATAATAATAATATAATAATAATAATAAATAATATCAATATGATGAATTTGTACTTTTAAGCGACTAACATTTTTATTCGAGCCGATCGTCGAGTCCGAATGGTGAGTATAAGAGCAATTTACCAGTACAAATAAATCTCACTTGTGAAGAGAACGCTACCGTACTATAAAATAATCTTGATAATAAGTCATATCATTTCTCGACAGAAAATGAAAACAGTATCCATATTGATGTCAGCAATGTCCCCTGCTATGATAAATATTGACAAAATGAAAAACCTTGACAATAATTCCGTGTCGAATACGCATTAGATTATAGCAATCAAATTCATATAAGCATTGATAAGATAATTTGCGAAAATGGGTCTTATGTCAAATACGGCAAGCGTAGCTCCATTCCATAATGTCCGGTATTAAGTCACGTCAAGTTTCGTGGTCGAATTATAGCATAATAATCATTTTCACATTACGCGAATCATATGAGTTTCCCTACATATATTGTGTTAAAATTTATGTTACACTAATGTGCGATGATGAAAAGGGGATTTCGGTAATTCTACATTCGCCCGCCTAGTACCGAAATCCCCATATTTACGCCTTAAAGGGTCAATAGGTCATCGGTATGAATGGTTTTTGACTTCACATGAATGTTAAGGTGCAAAAAAATGATATTAATTTTAATTATTAAGCACTCTTGACAGCATTAAGTTGCCTCTCAGTGGGGATTTCGGTAATTCTACACTAGAACTTAAACGCGCGCCGGTACCGAAATCCTGCTGTACAAACCTTCAAGTGTCAACAAAATTATTATAGTGTTTTTTTTTCATTAGCAACCAGTGACATGTATTATCTCCCATTCGGTTACTTCTTTTGGAAAATAATTAGCGGGGATTTCGGTACTGCTACATTCGTACGCCCAGAGCCGAAATCACCCATGTTTACGCCAATCCCCCATATTACGCCTTAAAGGGTCTATATGTCATTATGTTTGGGTTTTGGCTTTGCATTAATGTTGATTTGTACACAATCATATTAGTGTTAATCATTTAAACACTCTTATCAGAATATTTTTTCCATTATTAAATAGTTTATTAATGTGAAAAATGTGTAAACGAATGTAAAAAAGGTTAATTAAATGTACATTTATAAAACATTGGTTACACAAAAGTATATGTAAATATAACATGACCTAGTAATAATAAGTCTCAGAAAGTATTTTCCAAACAAATCTGATGAAACAAATGATATCGTACTACCTATTTACAATATGCTATACACTTTTTGCAATTTAGTTATCAATGTTTAATCAAAGCATAAATCAGGATAATATGTTGCCTCTTAGCGGGGATTTTCGGTAATTCTTAACAGCACATAAACCCGCGCCGGTACCGAAATCCCGCTGTACAAACCTTAAGTGTAAAAAAATATGATTTAGGTTTAATTAAACGGGAACAATAGTATTTTGGCCACAAAAAGCACTTCCGCGTCAACAAAACGATTGAAATTATGTCAGAAACCCAGCTTTTCATTGTATATATTGCAATACACCATCGGCCGCCGAGAGCGGAATACTGCGCTTGGCCGCTAAACAATGTGGATTGCATCAAATTAAATGTCAATTTCGATTTTATTACAAAAATAAACACTGCCTTTTTATAAATATGTCAAGCACGTACACTTAACAAAAAATCGATATATCTTTATGTAATGTAGAAAAGTAAGCGCTTTATATATAACAATGTTTTATAATGTCTCTCTGGTTGAGAAAAAAAACTAAACAAAACCATGTAGAACATATATGTTTTCATAATTTAAAAAAAATATTTAATGATGCACGTGATGTTTTATAATTGATATAAGTTCACGTGTCATTGAACGAGTTAAGGGAGAGATGCGAATTAAATTACACATAATTAAAAAATGATACTATACTGTCAGCTTGATTTATAAATTGTGTTCCATCGCGCCAATATATTCATTGTTCCATGAAATTGTGCATAAAGCAAAACGATTGAAATTATGTCAGAAATCCTGCTTTTCACATGAAATGATCTTTAACACTTTATTTATTCCAATCAGGTAATTAATAATAATAGGGGACGTCTATACTGTGTATTAGAAACTTGTTGTGGTGATCCCTATCTTATCCGCTCAATACACATCCACCTGGCTACTGTACAGAAAAAATTAGATTTACTTCCAAAATAACTGATTTCATTAATTGCTAACTTGTTGTCTACATTTTAAATTAACAACGATAATGGATCAACATCACCGTTGCACAATTATTAAGTTCACAGTAATCTGTACTTTAAATAGATAGCCTAATTAAAGACGGTGCTAATAAAGAACAAAGCGTGAATGTGGATATTAAGAAATTAGATCCTTTTTTGCATGACACTGGCAGTATATCATTTTATCTTATATAAATAAGCCACATTTAAGACATGGATAAAATTAAAATAAGACACATTTGCATCTTTCATTTCTTGAAAAAAAAATAAGCACGCAGTCACATATAAATAAGATACATTGAAGACACAGAAAAAAATAAATAAGACACATTTGCATCTTTCACAAAATTTTCTTAAAAAAACATGTGAAACTGAAGAAAACATTTATTACTGACACATTATTCTAAAAGTCGACAGGCAACATAAATTCAAAGAGGGAACCACAATTAAATAAGATCAATTTTCGCATGATACTGGTTGTATAGCAAGTAGTCACATATTAATTACAGCTTGCATTAGTTGCAATAATTTTGTTAAGTGCGCGTGCTTCTGAACGTTTGCGTTAAGCGAGAGTGTTGTCATTTTGTTAGTTTTATATTTTGGTATTATGTATGATTATTGCTTGTTTTGAATTTGAAATAAACGCTTTCTGGCAAATAAGCATCGTCTTAATTTTAATACAAATAATGAACATTTGACATACAAAATGTCCAATAACATACCGGCAATAACATTATATATATGTTAATTTCTGTGCATGTTTATACCGAAATTATAGCGACATCGGCAGTTAGGGAAATTTAGTGACACACTTTAACACATCAAACATGCATGATAGTTGTTTTTTCATATGATATTCCCCTGGTTGCTTACCGGTGTATTGGTGCAGTTGATAACCCCGCCGGGACTACAGTAGGGTGCTAATACACACGTGTATCGTTGTTTCAATACAATCGTCTTAATTTTAATACAAATAATGAACATTTGACATACAAAATGTCCAATAACATATCGGCATTAACATTATATATATATGTTAATTTCTTGCATGTTTTATACCGAAATTATAGCCGACATCGGCAGTTAGGGAAATTTTGTGACACACTTTAACAAATCAAACATGCATGATAGTTCTTTTTTCATATGATATTCCCCTGGTTGCTTACCGGTGTATTGGTGCAGTTGATAACCCCGCCGGGACTACAGTAGGGTGCTAATACACACGTGTATCGTGTTCAATACCCGATCCATGCTACAACGTGTAAGAACGGGAATTTCGGTAATTCTACCTTTTTAAGCTTGCGCACCTCTAATGGGCACATATCCAAATATAATTTAATTAATTATTTTCCTAATCAGCATCATTTCACTAAACTACATGCAAATTTGTAGGTAGCTTTCCATGCTTAAAAAAAAATAAACCGATTTTTTCAAAACCACCCTCACGCTCGGCTTTTGTACAGTTTATTTTCACCTCTGGGGTATATAAAAGTTCCATAATTCATTCAAATTTCCAAATATGGGCATGCAGTTGGTGTGTACAGATGCAGTAAAGGTGTTTAAAGTTTAAACAAGATGAAATAAGTATTCTTTTACAGACATTTATTTTTTACAAATTTTAATCTATGGAATAGCGCCATGAAATGTAAGTGATTTCAGCCAAGTAAAAATTGGGTCGGTTAAAAACAAAGTGTCATAAAATTCAAAATAGTATCATTTAAGTTATATTTTAAATTAAGTTTTTATAGAAACACTATATACAGCAAAAATACCAAAAAATAGACAGATTTGCCATTTACTTTTTGAAATAAAAATAAAAATGCAACATGCATCA
>NW_026273444.1:0-45000 GCF_020536995.1 Dreissena polymorpha | reverse complement strand
TTTGTCATACAAACACCATAATTATTATTGGATTGTGGAGATTAAACAAATCGATTCCCTAGTAACTGATATAACTGATACATTTTTTGAGCGACAATTTGAAACTAAATCTAGTATTATTTAAATTTGATTATTTTAATTGCAGACTTTTTTTATTAACCCCAATTATTGTGTACGCAACGTTTCTTTTATTTAAATCGCTGAGTACGAAGCATCAAGCTATTTTTTAATTAATTGACAGTGATCTTTAATGTATGTCATAATATAAATTGAAATCAATCTTAATTAAAGCTTGAGCGGTTGGTTTGTAATAAGTTTTGTAAATGTTGCTGTAGGATATGTATGCACAATAAATACTAACGCTCTGGCATATTGTGATGGTGATATGATTATATATTGCACAATGAATATGTGATGATGTTCTTGTGATAATATTGAGGCTATAATTAGTTTTTGAATTAAGCTAGCTAATTTCAAATAAGATACAAACACATCCCAATCCTAAAATTATCAGTAAGTTATAGTATTGTTTGCCTCTAGGCGCATAATTAGTTGAAGGCCTAGTTTATCTGTTAATCCTCGCCCCATGTGGTGTCCCAGTGGGTACACTGATATTAATACACGATGTATTGGTCCACAATTAAATCTCTTATAAAAACATGTCTCTCAGGTGACTGAAAAATGGCTGTGTAGATACAACAAATACTACTACAACGGAGACTAAGATAACACATGTTACAATTAATTTGTCTTCCTTGCGTTCTTCTTATACGACAAACACTTCTAAAACAAAAAAGCAAAAAGCCGCTACTGCTACTGCTTCGGCTACTCTTACTGCTACTGCTACTGCTACTGCTGCCGCTGCCGCTGCCACTGCCACTGCCGCTGCCACTGCCGCTGCCGCTGCCGCTGCCGCTGCCGCTGCCGCTGCCGCTGCCGCTGCCACTGCCGCTGCCGCTGCCGCTGCCGCTGCCACTGCCGCTGCCACTGCCGCTGCCAGTGCTGCTGCTGCTGCTACTGATAGTGCTACTGCCACTGCTACTGCCACTGCTACTGCCACTGCTACTGCCACTGCTACTGCCACTGCTACTGCCACTGCTACTGCCACTGCTACTGCCACTGCCACTGCTACTGCCACTGCTACTGCCACTGCCACTGCCACTGCCGCTGCTGCTGTTGCTTCTGATAGTGCTACTGCTACTGCTGCTGCTGCTGCTTCTGCTGCTGTTGCTGTTGCTACTGCTACTGCTACTGATACGGCTACTGATACGGCTACTGATACTGCTACTTCTACTGCTACTGCTAGTGCTACTGCTACTGCTACTGCTACTGATTCTGCTACTGCTACTGCTGCTGCTGCTACTGCTGCTGCTGCTACTGCTGCTGCTGCTGCTACTGCTACTATTGATAATAATTCTCCTTCTACTTCTATTTCTAATATTGATAGCGATGCTTCATAATTTATTTTTAAATGTATCATTTTGTTAAAACAGGAAAGAACTGTTTTATATATTTTCTTAAAGGGATCTTTTCACGCTTTGGTAAATTGACAAAATTGAAAAAAGTTGTTTCAGATTCGTAAGTTTTCGTTTTAGTTATGATATTTGTGAGGAAACAGTAATACTGAACATTAACCATGCTCTAATATAGCCATTATATGCATCTTTTGACGATTTTAAAACCTAAAAATTATAAAGCGTTGCAACGCGAAACGATTGAATAATTTGGAGAGTTCTGTTTTTGTCGTTAAATTTTGTGAAACTACGAAGATTGCTTATATAAGGTATAAAATACGTCGAGAATGTGTACTCGGCGGAATAGCTCAGTAGGCATAAGCGTTTATACTACAGGACTCTGCCAGGACTCCAGGGGTCACTGGTTCGAACCCTGCTCCGGGCAATGTACATTTCCTTTTTTTTATTTTTTTTTCTTGATTTTTTACTGGAGCTTTTATGATCCAATGTTTACATTTATCAATATAAAGCATTTAATGAATAAGTTAAAAAAAAATGCCAAAATCTGTGAAAAGGCCCCTTTAAAGGTGTAAAGAATCTAAACTTTTCTGCGATTAAAGTTTTATTTAACTGGATTAGTATAGGCCACATAACAGACGCTATTGTACTGATTTGTACTAAACAACATTTTGTCATAATCAACAGTTTTAACATGCCGCAGTTTCCTTGGAAGTTGACCTTTGATTGGAGTTATGTATAAAACATTTACAAGGTATTTGTTGACAGTTTGTCCTGTCACAATTATATATTAGTTGAGCCAAACGTGTGATAAAGATCCCTTTTGGGGTGGCGATAAATACTATTTATATTGTTCAACAGTGGGAGACTGAGAAAACATATGTTACAATTAATTTGTCTACTTTGCCTGCTTCTTCTTTATATATTTTTCTTGCTAATCGTTTTAGTTTAGTTTTAGTTAAGTAGGTATATCAATTTACATTTTTTGATAGATATTTATTTGGATAGTAATAGTATGTTTTATTTGACTTGACATCATTGAACCGGTTTATTCATTGATAAGATCGGGATCTCCACAGGTGTTTAATCTCGATTGTTAGGTGGGGAGAAGGGTCCGAATGATAATGTTGTCGTCGGCTTACGAATCACATTTCACAAGTTTTAGACAAATATGCATACGTTATAAACCTAATTTAAGTATTACATAGATAATAACTTATATTTATTTTGATGAACTACGTTTAAGGTATAAAACTATAATTATCTATGTGTTGTGTGCCGCATACATACCATCTTGCTTTTTTTAAATTTGATCACAACGGTCAGAAGTCATAAACATTCATTATGCATGGTTGCTAAAGCACAGTGTATACTAACTAACCTATGTTTATTGTTGTTTGCTAGGGTTATTATTATTATGTTTTATTTTTTTTTATTTTGGGGGGGGGGGGGGTGGGAGGGCTTTTATAGAAGATTTCAACTAGTCCTTCAATTAACGAAAAAAAAAAAATAGACAGCTTCATTCATGCTGTTCTATTATGGTGCTTTAACGCATATAATTATGTATGGTTGATGAAGCACATTGTATGCTACCGATGTTTATTGTTGTTTGATGATGATGTTAAGTTGGTGTTGCTGTTGTTGTTAATGATGATGATGAGGAGGAGGAGGAGGAAGAAGAAGAGGAAGAAGATGATGATGATGATGATGATGATGGTGGTGGTGGTAGTAATGACGACGACGACGATGATGATGATTTTGATTATGATAATGAGATTTGAATTAAATTAATGCGCAAAGATTTTTCTTTTTAGCGGCCAAATGCAGATATCTGCGCTTGGCCGCTGTAAGGGTTATGTAATATTTGCAATCTACATAGGAGTCAATAGCAGATACCAAGCACCATATGCTTATGAGAAACAAAAGCAAAATATTGGCAATCGCTGAAATCTCGAATATGACTTAATCATTTTATTAAATGAAAACCGGTAACTATTTTAAACGGTTATTATATTGCAACAACTTAGCGGTGTTTATCCAAAAGACCATTGTTATAATTACAGGGACGTCAATAGGCCAAACTATTCAGGAAATATGATTTGAGTCGTCAAGGATAGATTTTGAGATCAATGTACGTCCGATGAGATTTAAAGGGAGTTGGAGGCGTAGGGACAGATTCGTTCGAGTACGCGATCATTTGAGAACAAATTATGTTGAAGCTTTATCGGAATTCCGGAAATTTGCGATCGGTACCGATTTTTCCTGGTTCTTTTTTATTGATTCTGATAAGTTAGCGGCCGGCACGGACATGAATATTAACTGACGAAAACCTCTTCGCTACTTTCCGAAAATCTTCGACATGTTGCAAATATCCGTAATATTCCGCATTGTACTCACCAGAAATTGCAACTAGAAAGACTACAATAAATCAGTTAGCTACGGCTCGGGCGGGGATTTACCTATTATCCCTGTAAGGGACCTAATGCCCCAGACTACCGGCTATTTTTTCCGGAATTCGAACTTGATACACTTGATATCCCTGAATTAAATATTTATATCCGCAATTTTGATCTCTAGAGTGCTGACTGTTAGTATTGTATTTGACTGGAATGACTGTCGATTATGTGTTTTTAAGATTAAAACAAGCTTACGAAGAACTTTGTGTTTGCTTTTTTGTACGCTTTCTTTTTAAAAATGTATTGTCCGCCACGGACGCAACAATTGACCAAATGTACCAGATTGTGGTCTCTTTAAAGTGCTATGATTTTACTGCCGTGATATCTTTAACAAACTACACATTATTGATCGTGGACGTTTTATACTCTTATTGAATTTGTTTCCCCAAAATATGCTCTTCTATTAGTAGATGTTTAGGTGACGATGTTCTAATTATAGATCTTACACGGCCAAGAAACACTAGATAGGTCTTTGCAAAGAGAGCTGTTGGATATCGTGAATGCGTTCAATGTGGCCTGTTTATTTCAGAAAGCTATGTGCAATGTTTTATGGGGATTTCTATCAAATTGCCAATTGCAAAATTTGATTTAATTCATTCGGACCTACAAGCGGGAAACTTCTTCATTAAAATTTAATGGGCTTTTAAGAAGTTCGTTGAAAGGCCAAATTTGACGTTAAACAGCAACGCCGAAAAAATTGCTACTCAGTCTTATTTATCACTTTTTTTGTAAGATTTACCAGTAGACGTTCTTCAGTGAAATTAAGCAAACACACAGTGCCGACAAATATGGAAGGGTATTTAGGTAAAAATTACATCCTTCTTTGTGACTGTGTCATGATTCTTGATGGTACTTTCAATTAGTATGTAGACACCTTTTCATGCTTGATGACACTTACATCTTGCCTGATGTCCAATGTCTATTTACATTCTGCTTAATGGTATCATGCATGTGTACAGATGCAACATTCTTGTTCGTTAATTGCATGCTGCATATGTGTATGTTGGTTTGTGCAGAGAGACTTGTGCAATAGGCGCAGTGCATAATGAAATCAAATATTAATGCGTTTAATAAATTAACGCGATGGTAAGATGTGAGTTTCACCCAAGCACAAAGCAACATACTATCATGCATGATACAATGATGTCAATTGACAGTCATTCCGAAATGCTACGGAGGACTACGGAAATTTACGGCGTATAACGGAAATTTTATGTTATAGGAGAAGTTGCGCACCTTTGTAAGATATTTGCTACTGAACCGAAATTAACCGCGTGTTTGTAGACTTAACTTTTTTTTGGTTAATGACTAACCATAATTTTTGTACAGTAATTTACCTTCAATAACCAAAGAAAGTCTATGGATATATTTCAATATATGCTACTAATGCATGTATGCAGAGCTCCAAATAAGACGCTTAAAGTCGTAAAATGTTTACATTATATGCATTGATATTGAGTTTTACGCATGATCACACATTTTGAATTCTTATTTTATTTTTCCAATGTGTAACCGTACGCACAGAATTTAAGTCTACTTTTTTACTAAATTTAATTCAATTTTTTACGACTTTAAGCGTCTTATCTGGAGCTCTTCTTAGACTATAAACCTAAATGCGGATGTGCCAAAAATTATATTTACCTGAAAAAAAAAGAATTAATAATAGACTTTAAGGCTGGATTATTATAGAGTGTAAACCAAGATTTTGCTGAAAAAGTTATCTGGAACTTTGCATGTATGTTGAGAGGAAATCGATTACATAATTTCAAATTTACTAGAGTACTTTTATATTGCACCACATAAAATGCTTTAAAACTATAATATTGAAGTGCACATATAAACTTTATTATAGATGGGTAGGTATTTCGTGTCAATCTCTTTCACATATGAAAGAGCTGTTGGTCATGCTGCTTTAAGTACATATAGATGCATGACACAATTTAGATTAAGCAAAATAAAACACTAGGTATTTGCCAAGAGTCAAATATATACGAGCAGTAAGAGCGTAATCGTGCACAGCGAGACTTACTCATGTAGAATTGAAACTCTTATTGCTTTCTTTCGAAATAATTTCATGTGTCCGATCTAATATGCAATATGCCCGGTGTTTTTTTTGCGGATTAATGTTCCGTTTTAGATCCATAATTAACGAATGCCTCAATATTTTCAAAAATTAACACCGGAATAATGTTCACCGACATTTTTTCATACAGATTGGATATAAATATTATAGAGCTTAACAAAAAATACATTAAGCCCTGTTCTCCCGGCACACGTGCTGGACACACAGGTGGTTAGCGTGTGGCTATGATCATAATTAGTGAAAACATCTTTTTGAATGATAAATAATCATATTAAAACGAAAAATCAAATTTTCTATATATAAAAATCACTACCGTTTTATATATAACAAGGTATCCAACTCGAAATCATCCGAAAACGGGGTGCATCGTTTTGAGCAGCCATTACTAAATTAATTTTGCAGCGATTTTCATGACCCGGTCTTATTCAACGCAGAAATGAATTTCCTTTTAGGAAATGTATATATATTGTTATATTTCTACACATGCTGGGTCAAATTTTAAGAAATAAAGCTATACATAATTCGCTTGACCCAGTTGTTATCGATCAGACCGTATTTATGAATGAAATCTCCAGTTGTAAAGACACAACTCCGCATTGGAGCAATGAAATCACTCTTGTGTTTAAAATGTCAGTTGGTTGAAATGTATGTAAACAAAGGTTTGAAAATGCGCTGGACAGTTAGTTTTGATGCATAATTCTACGGCAAGCACGGTAAGAATGTTTTTTTCATACGTTTTATTGAATTATGGTATCGAGGTTCGTGAACTTTGCAGGGAAAATGCCCATTTCCCCGTGAAGATTTCAGTCATGAATACTGTCTGATCGATCACAGCTGGGTCACGCGAGTTGTGTGTCGTGTTATTTTTTAAAAGTTGACCCAGTATTTGTAAAAATATTGCAAGACATATACATTTCCAGAAAGGAAATTTATTTCTGCGTTGAATAAGACCAAGATCGTGAAAATCGCTGCAAAATTGATGAAGTAATGGCTGTTTAAAACGATGCATCCCGTTTTCGGATGATTTCGAGTTGGATACCTTGTTGAATATATATTTAACTTATTTTTTTTTAAGAAAAGTTGATTTTTCGTTATAATATGATTACTTATCATTCCAAAATATGTTTTCACTAACTAGTATTATAGCCACACGCTAACCACCTGTAGCTGGACACTTTTAAAAAACACTATACAAATTCAAGTACTTATGCACTTAATTGATTGTAAACAATGACGGTTGAAATCCGTGCGTGGGAATTTTTCTGGTAACCAAGAGCGACGTCAACGTTCATGACAAACCTGTTTATATGACATTTATTTATTGATTTTTTCCAACTTGATTGAAAATTATGTTTTATGATATTTTAATACATGTAGATGAAGTAGTTGTTTTCTCAACGAGGAGTACAATAGTTGTACAGTACTAGACACGAGTACTTGTAACTTTCAGGTTTCTCTGTATACCACAGACATTATATAGTCATAAAATGATAAATATGTGTTTATAGAAATTGTAATTATAGCATGGTTAACAGACTAGAGAAATCTGAAAGTTTCACGCACAGGTCTGTGGCAATGGGGGTTTGGGCTACTTTATAAATATGAGGTCGATATGCAATGCACATCGGTAGATTACGTCTACTGTAATTATTTGGACTAGGGAAGGGCCACAATTCCAACACATCAGCCCCGTTATGTTCTGAATAAAATACATGTATAATTTCTCGAGTGCCAATTGCATCTTACAAATATCAAAAACATTCACGGCAGTCAATTCATTGTGTAAACTTACTGGTCTTCATGACAATAATGAACGTATTTAGTTTAATGGAGATTATATAACGAAGGGAACTAATTCAGCTTATTCAGTTTACTAGTCAAAATGATTCGGATGTTTTCGCTTTTTTTTCCGAAAAGTAATTTATTCAACATACGGAAAATAAACGCGCGCCACCTGATGTCATAATTTAGTAACTTGCATTCTGCTTACTGCCTGTTGCTAACTGCCGTTGTTAATGACGCTTAGTGGCAAAACCGATTATGACTGGTTTCAGGAATAATGAACACACAAACATTGGATAGTCACCAAGCATGTTGAAACAATCATCAAGTATAACCGATAGAGAACAAGCATGTTGGAACTGTCATGAAGCATGTTAGAATAAACATCACGCATAATGTAAATATTATTCATGAATGATGTAATGTTGCAGCAATCATCAAGTATAAACGAATAGACAACAAGCATGTTGGAATTGTCATCAAGCAAATTAGAATAAGCATCAGTCATAATGTAAATATTCACCACGAATGATGTAACTTTTACCTATATATCCTTCCATAGACATGTGTTGTTACTAAAATAGACATAGAGATTTGAGCATTGGGAGTGACCTAATTATACTGTGCTTTAGCAGTATTACGGAATACCGTTAGTGCCATCGTGGTTACACATTAAAATCCAGAGGGCGAGAACGCGAGAACGCGATAGTACGATGGCGACAATGTGACAATACGATGATGACAGGGTGACAATACGATGGCGACAATGCGAGAACGCGATAATACGATGACGACAATCAGACAGTGCGATGACGACAGTGCGACAATACGATGGCGACAGTGAGATAGTACGATGGCGACAATACTACAGTTCGATAGTGCGATAATACGATGACGACAGTGCGAAAATACGATGACGACAGTGCGACAATACGATGGCGATAGCCGACAGTGCGATAGTACGATGGTGCCAATGCGATAACGCGATAGTATGATGGCGACAATTCGAAAATGCGATGGCGACAGTGCGACAATACGATGGCGACAATGCGATAGAACGATGGCGACATTGCGATGATACCACGGCGACAGTACGATATGACTATCGCATTGTCGCCCCCGTACTATCGCACTGCCGCCATTGTATTGTCGCACTGTCGCATTGTCGTCATCGTACTAG
Organism: Dreissena polymorpha; assembly: GCF_020536995.1. Taxonomy (NCBI): domain Eukaryota; kingdom Metazoa; phylum Mollusca; class Bivalvia; order Myida; family Dreissenidae; genus Dreissena; species Dreissena polymorpha. The sequence continues at coordinate 36,027 of NW_026273444.1, read as the reverse complement.
CGCGTTTTCGCAATCGTACGAACGCATTGTCGCCATCGTATTGTCGCACTGTCGTCATCGTACTTTCGCGTTCTCGCATTCTCGCCCTCTGGATTTTAATGAGTAACCACGGTGGCCCTAACGGTATTTTGTACAGTAAAGTGCGTAAAATCTGGTTTGGAATAACAATTTTTATGCCGAAAACAGATGTTGAAAACCCGACTTTGTTTTATAAGTAGTAGTCTAAATATACAATGAGTTTTCCGAGCATTAAATAAACATATTAAAATAAAATTCATGTTCGTATCAGTTGAAGTTCTTGTTAATAGTAGAAGCAAAGAACACAATAAAACGCTGATTGGGCTTACTAATTTGAGGCAAGAAAAAACACATCGCGCTATTATATATAACATATAACGCGCATCCGCAAAGTTCGAGCGCCCGTCTCGGGGCCGTCGTTTCCGGTGAAAGTTTCGCACAGGAGCTACCGAGTTTGGATATGAGACCACGAATCATGGCTTGACTTTATATATCAGTCAGCGTAGTACCTGACCAGACTGCGCGGTTGGACAAGCTAGGATGGACCAACTTCGGCCGCATATGACATAAGACCCATTTTAACATGACGCGGGTCATCTGACCTTTATAATGTGTATATAGCTTTGAATGGAATTTGCACATAGTTTTTGGCATGGACTTATTGTTATGTTAATGTGTTGCACGCTTTCAAAAGCAGAGGGCATATATAAGATCAATTATACTACGGAGTTCATTTTCTGTTGCAAAATGAAATGCAATAAAGATTGTTACTCCGCGGTGTGTACAGTATGACAGCGTTGTCTGTCTGCGATGCATTCATACTGGTTCTAAGCTGGCATACTCACCAATTGGACTCAACCATCTGCTCGAACAAGAAATGATAAGTTCTACTAGCATAAACCTTTAATTGTAACTCATTTTAAAAATATTCATGTTTTTTATATTATTTAATTTATTATTCAAAATTATAATTATTATTTCCTTTATTGTTGTTTTTCGCATTAAGAAACTTATTCGGCTTACGAAACTGAAAAATCCCATTGGAAAAAATCCCATGGGAGAAAAAATCCCATGGGAGAAAAAATCCCATGGGATTTAAAAATCCCATGGGATTTTTTGTTTTTTTTTAAACACGACTAAACGCATTAAAATATCGTAGTTGTTTATCATTTCATAAAATATGATGTTTCTGAAAGTTTCATGAATAAATCTCTCAAAATAAGAAAAAAATCCCATGGGATTTTTTTCTCCCATTTTAAAATGGGATTTTTTTATTACTAAATATTTTTATATATAATTGGCATAAAACCAATATACAGTCCTTAAATAACGTTAAAATACTTGCAAACGCAAATAAAACACGTTTTTTAAAATGTTCAAAATCCCATGGGATTTTTCTCCCATTTGCAAATTATGGGAGAAAAAAAATCCCATGGGAGAAAAAATCCCATGGGAAAATCGAAAATCCCATGGGAAAATGCAAAAATCCCATGGGAACCCCAACTTTGCTTAAAAATTTCATAGTGAAGAAAACGCGTTTTTTGAGTGAAAATAACCAATTATTAATCAACGATAAGACTTTTATCGCATACTATGTCTCAAAGTAGCAAATCTTTAAGAAAAAGGGTACTTAAGTTTGCGAAATTTCGGTTTCGCAAAGTTTTTCCGGTGGCCGTTTAGTACAAAGTACTCACACTTTTCCTGGGTTAGCTGGTTTACTAGTACAAAATACTCACACTTTTCCTGGAATAGCTGGTTTACTAATACAAAGTACTCACACTTTTCCTGGAATAGCTGGTTTACTAATTCAAAGTACTCACACTTTTCCTGGGTTAGCTGGTTTTTCTAGTACAAAGTGCTCACACTTTTCCTGGAATAGCTGGTTTACTAGTACAAAGTACTCACACTTTTCCAGGGATAGCTGGTTTACTAGTACAAAGTACTCACATTTTTCCTGGAATAGCTGGTTTACTAGAACAAAGTAATCACACTTCCTGGGTTAGCTGGTTTACTAGTACAAAGTATTCACACTTTTCCTAAAATAGCTGCTTTACTTGTACAAAGTACTCACACTTTTTCCGGGTTAGCGGGTTTACTACAATAAAGTACACATACTTGTACCAGTAACTGACAACTGTAGAAATTGAATCAGAGCCAGGGGGAGTATGGCCAAAGAAAGGATTTCATGATCAACTTCACACAAGTTATCGTAAAAACTCTAAGTCTCGGACACTTTAAAATTGGCGGACACCAACTTTTTGGCCAAAATAATTATTTTTAGTGACTTTTAATTTTCGGACATACAGTTTTCCGTCCATAATTAATGACTTAATTTAATTAAAAAATTGTTGGACAATGTCATATACCAACAATCTACCAAGTTGCACATATCAGGTGACACTTTGAACATGCGATTTTACAACCGGATTAAGGTCATAAAACCTTACAGACGATGCCATTAGGCAAATGACCATTATATGTGCGTTATAAGGGTAAATAATGATGTATACCGGTAATATACAATTGTTTCACCCAACAGAATGGAATGAAACATACAACTAATTTAATACTGTGTGTTACTTCACAAAACACGGGTTATTATTCGTTTAAATAATTGAAACTATACACATTGAATACCCGTATCTGATCATCAATGCAATATTTTTAGTGTCTGTAAATTGTTTGTCTCTTAATTTTCGGACACCTGTTTTTTTAAATATTTTTTTATGTCCAAAATTTCAGACACAACATCAATTAATTAACCCTTTACCGCTTCGATATGTACTATTCTAAGATACTGATGAGTAGCAAACAGCATAAAACCTGAACAGACTGCGAGTTACTAGCAGGCTGTTCTGGTTTTATGCTGGTTGCAAAAAAAATACGGTATGTTACTGGGCCAGGGATTGAAACCACAAGCCTCTGAGTTATAGCCCAGCGCTACAACAACTGACCCTGTTGTAGGTTTTCACTATTTATTGGTTCTCAATACTTTAATGTCAAATTATTAAACACACTAACTAAGTAACTGAGTAACTGTTGTGATAATTCATGGCCATCATAAATGGACATTTAGTTAGTTTTCTCTTATTTTTTCCCACAAATCTTCATAAATTCCAGCCATGAAAGTATCAAAACTTGCTATCTTCAGCATGTGAGCCGCGTTCTGGTAAAACTGGAATAAATGCATGTGCGTTACATGTAACACCAGATTAGCCTGTGCAGTCTTCACTATGCATATGCATAAACCCCAGTTCACACCAGATTAGCCTGTGCAGTCTTCACTATGCATATGCATAAACCCCAGTTCACACCAGATTAGCCTGTGCAGTCTTCACTAAGCATATGCATTAACCCCAGTTCACACCAGATTAGCCTGTGCAGTCTTCACTAAGCATATGGATTAATCCCAGTTCACACCAGATAAGCCTGTGCAGTCTTCACTAAGCATATGGATTAACCCCAGTTCACACCAGATTAGCCTGTGCAGTCTTCACTAAGCATATGCATTAACCCCAGTTCACACCAGATTAGCCTGTGCAGTCTTCACTATGCATATGCATTAACCCCAGTTCACACCAGATTAGCCTGTGCAGTCTTCACTAAGCATATGGATTAATCCCAGTTCACACCAGATAAGCCTGTGCAGTCTTCACTAAGCATATGCATTAACCCCAGTTCACACCAGATTAGCCTGTGCAGTCTTCACTTAGCATATGGATTAATCCCATTTCACACCAGATAAGCCTGTGCAGTCTTCACTAAGCATATGCATTAATCCCGGTTCTTCCTGAGTGAAGCTAAATAATTGCATGATTAAAAAACACAGTGTCAATATATTATGTTCAGTTTTGTGTAACAGACATTTGTTTATTAAAGGTTTATGTCTTAAATAATTATTGTTTTTAATAGAGGATATTTGTTCGATTCGGTGGAATATCGATTACAAATCATTTATATTTTCTATGATCATGAGTGAATTAAAATCGATATTCCACCGAATCCAACAATTTTTTTTTTATTTTATGGTTTTTTTTCACCGTTCATTAACATTGTCAAAGAGCTTAACTAAAGAATTCCGCTGGGATAATGACGTCATTTCGTCAAAAAAATGATGGTCATTTAACAGTTAACAGTGAAAATTATCGATAATTCTCACTGTTATTTTTCACTGTTTGAAACAGTGAATTATCAGTTTTATTTCTCTAATATCTCTTTTAACCACCGGAAAGTATAAAATAAACAACCGTAACTAAATAAGTGTGAATCATAAATTCACTTGGAACAGTGTTGCACACATTTAATTTGAGCAAACAACAATAATTCTTAGGTGCAATACTGTTCTAACTTGAGTAAGAACAGTGTTCCCCCAAATAAAAAAGCAAATAAACTATGTTTTTAGTGGGAAAACTGTTCTAACTTCAATAATGCTTAATATCTCTTTTACAATTTATCGTATGTTATAATTCAGATATATTTAATATAGTACTTCAAAATTATAATATTTTAAGAAAAAAACATATGGCATATCTAAAGAAGCAACATAATACCAAATTTTTTCTATTTCCTAAAAACTTTTGTGAAATTGAGTTCGAACAGTGTTTCGCTAAACAGACGATATAGTGAAAGGTAACGTCAAATAACACGTTTGACATACATTAATTACATGTACAATTCTCATCAACAAAAATAAAATCTAAAAACATCAATGGAAGAAATCTGTACAATTAAAATATCAATTGTTACTCTATGAAACAAAACATTTCTTAAAACAAAACAAATGCTGACAGAGAATAAAATGAAAATGTAAAACCTTCTCTCCTCATCTGCATCCCATTGTTCATTTTACTTTGCATAGCAATCACACAAACATATTGTAGAGCATCACAAATGACAACAAGTAAGTCACATATATACATATTCCTCATTTCCAAGATATAGACAAAGATCATACAAATACGCAGACTATATACAATTCAAATGAAAAATAATCATCACAGCGTTTCAGTTGATTCCTTGGAACAGTTGGTAGCTTGCTTTAAAAGAGTGTGACAACATAATATATCATCCAGGGTGAATTATACAATTAAGCATAACACCTAATTAAATATCCTTGATGCCATGATTTTTTATGATGAAAGTACTTTATAAACCTATTCATGATCTTACATTATTGAGGAACAAAATAACTCAACGAGGTGAATCATGAGATGAAACAGAACACTTAATTAAAGTTCGGTGTTGCCAAGCATTCATGTTGCAAGTACATTTTCTAAAATGTATGTACAGAATCTTGTGAAACAAAACTATTTTAATTTAATTACAAGAATGTTTGTGACACATGTTTGACCCACAATGATGGATGCTGTGTTCCTGTTGTAGGAGACTGACAGTGGGCGATCAAGTCCATCCCTCCTGGTAGCAAGAGTTGCCAGCTTCTTCTTGCCTTCACCATCAAGCTGTAGGATAGTGCTGGATGCCTCTCCACAGACCAGCACCTGTCCCAGGGCAGTCATATGTATACCTTCTGGGACTTTCAGGTCTGGGTCGGTAAAGGTGTGGAGAACTGTGCCATCTCTGTCCAGGGTGAGAACCTTGCTGTGGGAATAGTTGGTGACAAATATCTTGTCACCTGACGGACTCACTGCACACTTATTTACTGCAAAAGAGAGTAGAATCAATGTAGTAAATTCTTTACAGGATCATTATGTTAATTAAGACACGGTTACATCTTATTCACACCAGCTATTTATTTTAATTAATAGATTATGATATTTCTTACAATGAATGAATGATTATTTAATGAAACCCCATGACGTACACATCAATATCATTTTCTAAGTAAGTAAATGTAGTCACTGACATAGTCAGTGCTTGCTGACATAATTACTGTCATGGAATTATTTAAAATAATCTCTAAAACCAATACCAACTGCTAAACAGTAAAAAATAAGTCAAGACACCACTTAGCAAAGGATGGGCATTATTGTTGAGTAGGTTTCATTTACATAGGGTGAAAGTTTAATGTATATTATTTGAAAACATAACTATCTGCAATATGCAAAAGTAACTTAACAATTTAACATTTAAGCGAATATTGAAAAATCATTATAGAATATGAAAATTCCTTATAATTATTTATAAAAAAAAAAGTTATATCCACCATACTATTACCTGTCAACGGGTATGATTTATTCTCATACAGCTTAATAAGCAGGTCTCCACTCATTGAATACTTGTAAAGTGCAGTACCAGAAGTGAGATACAGGTATTGCAGATTGTGAGCAATACCATAACATGGATGTTTAAACCGTAACTTCCTGCCCTTAACCAGCCTCCCGTCATTCACAGAGACAAACTGAACCTCATTTTTCTGATCGACATCCACAGCAACAGCTACTTCACTTGAGGTGATACGACACATGTCAAATTGATAAGCATTTAAATCACAATGTCCCACAACCTGGTATTGATGATCAAGTAGCTGAACTCTTTTATTAGTATAATCTGCAACAAGGATCTGATCATTTGAGAGAACACAGATGGCTCTTATATCAAATCTATTCTTTACATCACTTGCTATGCTCACATCATACTCTGACTTTCCTTGCACAGCCAATACCTTGTTCGGGGCACCAGGCAGAGGCACAGCCTGAGTACATGTACATACCACAATCCTCCCCAGACCTGACAATTTAGACAAGTGCTGTTGAAAATCACTGTCAACATGGAATGTCAGTGAACTTTCTACCTGAACTAAGTTCTCTTTCAGATATGTTTCAGACTGATTAATTTTTTCCAGACATTTTTTACTTGCAATAAACGAGAGTTCTGCTTTACCCTTATCAACAATGTCATGTATTGTGTCTCTGAGTCGTGTCAGTTCATTTTGAAGCTTGCTGCAATTGTCCACATTAGTGTTGACCGAAGCTTTCAGAGTCGTCATCTTATCTTCTAGCTCTTTCAATGTTGTCTTCTCAATCTCGTCTAAAATTGTATTTATTTTCTGGCGTGTTTGACCTATTTCATGTAATTGTTTGTTGTACGAAACCTGCAAAGACTGCATATTGGTGTCCCAATAATTCTGAAGTTTTTTTAGTTCTACAAGAACAGTTTGAATCTTTCTTGATAGTTGCTGCAAGTCTGGCAAAGGTCCTTTCACTGACTCAGATATAAGCACTACTTTAGCACATTGTCTGAAATGAAACCATACATCAATATTTTTATGTGGTCTAAATGAGCATGAAATAAAAATATGTAAACACTTTATCAGATCTATCCTGTTTTCAAAATGCTCTTTTCAGGGATAATAGTGTTACCTATGGAATGTAATAATTTAGTTTCAATTTATAATTTCAATAAACACTTTGCCAAAATTGATCTAAATAATGATAGATTGAATGGTCTTTTTATGAAAACAAATGAACCTTGCTCTGTCAAAAAGGGGTTTAATGCATGTGCCTAAAGTGTTGTTCCAAATATTTTCGGTCTAAATTTGATTTTGGCTAAAAAGAGACTTTCTTGAAAAAAATAGCACAAAAGCGAAATGTGTAGTCCCTGATTCTCTGCACAGGCTAATCAGGGACGACACTTTATGCACAAGCATTAAACCCCTTTTTCACACAACATTGACCAATTATATTTGAAAGCATATACATGTCTTAATTACCTGTGATTGAGGAAAGCACAATTAGTGCAGCACAGCTGATTGTGGTCATTACAAAACATCTCTAGCCGTTTGTCTTCATGAAGGTCACATTTCTGAATGAAATCCTCCACTTCCTTGGACACTGGCCACTTACTTGTGTCTCCCCTTCCATATGTCACATGTTTTCCAAACAACTGACCATGCAAGTTAATACATTTTGCACAATAAAATTTTAGACAGTTATCGCAGTAAAACTCGGCCCACTGGTCAATTTTGTGCTCTTGACACGGTGAACAACAAAAGTCTGTAAATGAATCAGAGCCTTTACCCACAGTTGACTGAGAAAACAATGCCATCTTAATCCCTTATTATAAATATTCTTAAGAAATCTGTGCCCATTAAATTACACCCCTTCAACTGGTGGCTTAAATCATCTAATCTATTACTTTGGACGGTACTGTTGAATGATACACATTTGTGTTATCAGTACTTGAACTCATGTACCAGTACGCATTATCAAATCATATGAGTAGGACGTTATCATACAACAAAGCCTGTACGATCATTCAGAAACCTGCAGTCAAACTTCAAGCACTTTAAAGCATTTTAAGGTAAAAAAGTGAAATTCAAGCAATATTTGTAGAACAACTCTTGTTTTTTAAATGTATGCAAGGTATACAATAAACAATTATAATGTTCATAAAATATATATTTGAAAAGACATATGCTAAAATTATATCAGTTAACAGTTTAACTAGAGTAGAGACGTCTTAATTTTCCATTCACATAATTAAACTGATATTTACATTGAAACAGTTTTCAACAGAACCACTAGGTATATGATACGCCCAATACTGTTTTTCTTTTTCAACCTGACCACTTATATGAAAGCACGTTGGGTATCTCCTAACGTTGATGGGAGCAATCTTTTACAATAAATTTAGCTGAAAGCTAGCACAAAAAATACACTTTTTAACAGTGAGAATTTAACTTACAGGGGATATACTGATGCATGACCGATCCTGAAAATATAACACGGTCGAAAAAAAAAGTAAATGGATATTACAACTCTATGTGAACTGTATAACTCAATTAAAGGATCCACTTTTGATTTAAATATGCTTCTACATGTTGCTGCAATTACTACCACTGTGTTTGTCAAACATGCATCAAACTTGGCTAGACGAAGCATATATTGTTTACCAATAGCAAACATGAAACTTCAGTAAATCAAAGTACAATTGATGAACTAGGCTGTATTTTTCCTAATTTTCGTCTTTTGCAGACATCATGCTGTGGGTGGCACAATGTGTTCATTTTTAATCTTAAAGGATTTTTTTTCAAAGATATATAGAGTACAAAACTTCAAAGAAAACATAAATAATCATGAGACTCCTGTTGCTCATCAAAGAAGAGAATGTTTCTATTGTTTAGTAGGAAAAGTAATGCCTTTATTTTTCTGATCAACTGTGTTTTGTGCCGATTGTCTCCTGGAAGCTATGCTTTTCAACTAACCCAAACCATTTATGAAATAATCAAAGATATTATTGGAGCAAATGTTCTAACCACGTTTCAGGAAGATTGGAAAATAAATATGACGTCTAGATTGTAAACAAGAATTTACTAAAGCAATATAAGGAAAACTGCCCCGTCAACTGGTGGCCATGTTTTTCAACGGATCGAAACGATTTTGAACTTAGCTAAGATATCATGAGAACAAAATTTTCTGACACAGTTGCATGTTGATTCGACTAAAAATGTGACTTCGTGCATGTTATCAAGAAGTAATGAAAATTGCACTTTATGTGACTTATAGAGAGTTAACAAGCTATTCTTCAATTTGACTTAGTTTTTTACCTTAAATAACACAGTTTTGAACTCAGCCAAGATATCATTGGGACAAATCTTGTGATCAAGTTACATGAAAATCGGCAATAAATGTGTCCTCTAGAGTGTAAAGTAGATAATTGTTGATGATAGAAAACTCACAATGGACAAAAGGTGATCACATTGTGCTCAGGTGAGCTTAAACGCTAAATAAAGAACAAACCATCTTCTTGAACTCTAAGATTAACATGTTTGACTAAAGCGACGGATCGGTAGTTTTGTGCTTATCAATTTCGACCCCTAAACCCCTACTGAAAGTAGTGTCATAAACAAACTACAAAAGCCATGATCTGGGGAAAAAATGGGACTTAATGCATGTTTGTAAATGGTCATTCCTGATTAGCCTGTGTGGAAGACACTTTCTTCGTAAACAGGATTTTTGTTTAAAAAAATACTTTAAATAAAAAAAATCCATAAAGGCTGAGAGTGTCGTCCCTGATTCGCCTGTGCGGACTGCACATGCTACTCTACTCTGGAACAACACTTTATGCTCATGCATTTAGCCCTGTTTTCACACAGCGCGGCCCAAAAGTACTTGGACCTGGTTACCTTCTGCAGTTCCACGTCCACCACTTCAGATCCCTGGGTCATCTGCTCCAACCTGCGTTGTTGATCATGGTCAGTGACTGACCAGTACCACCTGAAACAACACAGAAGTTTAGTGACTGACCAGTACCACCTGAAACAACACAGAAGTTAAGCGACTGACCAGTACCACCTGAAACAGCACAGAAGTTTAGTGACTGACCAGTACCACCTGAAACAGCACACAAGTTTAGTGACTGACCAGTACCACCTGAAACAGCACATATGTTCAGGGGCTGACCTGTACCACCTGAAACAGCACAGAAGTTTAGTGACTGACCAGTACCACCTGAAACAGCGCATATGTTTAGGGACTGACCAGTACCACCTGAAACAGCACAGAAGTTTAGTGACTGACCAGTACCACCTGAAACAGCGCATATGTTTAGGGACTGACCAGTACCACCTGAAACAGCACAGAGGTTTAGTGCCTGACCAGTACCGACGGAATCAGCACAGATAGTGAGCCTAATACTACAGCCTGCGCTTGTTGATCAGGGTCAGCGAATGACCAGTACCCCCTGAAACAGTACAGATATTGAGCCTAATACTCCAACCTGTGCTTGTTGATCAGGGTCAGCGACTGACCAGTACCCCCTGAAACAGTACAAATATTGAGCCTAATACTCAAGCCTGCGCTTGTTGATCAGGGTCAGCTACTGACCAGTACCCCCTGAAACAGTACAGATATTGAGCGGTATACTCAAGCCTGCGCTTGTTGATCAGGGTCAGCGACTGACCAGTACCCCCTGAAACAGTACATATATTGAGCCTAATACTCAAGCCTGCTCTTGTTGATCAGGGTCAGCGACTGACAAGTACCCCCTGAAACAGTACAGATATTGAGCCTAATACTCAAGCCTGCTCTTGTTGATCAGGGTCAGCGACTGACCAGTACCCTCTAAAACCGTACAGATATTGAGCCTAATACTCCAACCTGTGCTTGTTGATCAGCGTCAACGACTGACCAGCACCACCTGAAACAGCACAGATGTTCAGCGACTGATCAGTACCCTCTGAAACAGCACAGATGTTGAGCCTAATACTCCAGCATGTGCTTGTTGATTAGCGTAGCGACTGACCAGTACCACCTGAAACAGCACAGATGTTTTGCCGAATATTACAGCAGTATCGATCATGTTTCTAGTGTACTCATTTGTCTGGTTGTTCTCGTCGGTCCATACGTTTAACACGTCCACTTAAAATCACTCTCATGAAGTGTTGGACAGTTAAAGTTTGTCAATATTTGAAGTTTCAATTCATTTTAGTTGTTATTAATGATAACTATGACACGCACTCTCATGATTTTCTGTTTATATTGTTACTCCAGACTAATGATATGACTATTAAGTGTGTTTTTTCTATCAAATGTGGGGCCTGTAGTGGAACCCATTGCCAATGGAAAAAAGTATACATTTTTCCTAAATAGGACATAACTATGCCAAATTGAAGGTTTCCGAAAAAAGAACTTAATTTGTCTCAACATTAAGTTATGTCCCATCCAGCTTTATAAATTGCAGCTTAGTAAATTAATAATGAAATCAATTTTATTCTAAATTTTTAAGTATATGTTAGTAAAAACAACACAATTGTTCCCAATCCAAAAGGACCCAGCCCCATTCCAAAATGGTGAAAAAAACACTGTTTTATTTAATCTCATTACATATAACTGTTTTGGTGTTTTGAGAGATTACGGAGCGACTGACACACATGCTTATAAGCCACCTTATATGCTTAAGCTTAATCCTATGACTATTTATAGTGCATGTTTCTGTTTTTCCATATCTCAATGTGACATCATACCAAAGGACATCATGGGTGACATCATACCAAAGAAGATCATGTGTGACATCATACCAAATGACATCATTTGTGACATCATACCAAATGAAACATTTGTGACATAATACCAAAGGACATCATTGGTGACCTTATACCAAAGGACAACATTTGTGACATCACACCAAATGACATCATTTGTGACATCATACCAGAGGACAACATTTGTGACATAATACCAAAGGACATCTTTGGTGACATTATACCAAAGGACAACATTTGTGATATCACACCAAATGACATCGTTTGTGACATCATACCAAAGGACAACATTTGTGACATAATACCGAAGGACATCATTGGTGATATCATACCAAAGGACAACATTTGTGACATCATATCAAGGGACAACATTTGTGACATAATACCAAAGGACATAATATGTGACATCATACAAAAGGACAACATTTGTGACATCATACCAAATGACAAAATTTGTGACATCATACCAAAGGACAACATTTGTGACATCATACCAAAGGACATCATTTGTGACATCATACAAAAGGACAATATTTGTGATACAATACCAAAGGACATCATTGGTGACATTATACCAAAGGACAACATTTGTGACATCACAACAAATGACATGGTTTTTGAGATCATACCAAAGGATAACATTTGTGACATAATACTAAAGGACATCATATGTGACATCATACAAAAGGACAACATGTGTGACATCATACCAAACGACAGCATTTGTGACATAATACCAAAGGATATCATATGTGACATCATACCAAAGGACAACATGTGTGACATCAAACCAAAGGACAACATTTGTGACATCACACCAAATGACATCATTTGTGACATAATACCAAAGGACATCATATGTGACATCCTACCAAAAGGACATCATGCGTGACACAATACAAAAGGACATCATCCGGAAGTGCTCCAGCTGTGATTTGAAAAGGGCAGGGTGGGTGGCTAATTTGTCAAAAGGGCATTTTCGACGCGCAGTATTTTGTCAAAATGGCACTTTTGAGCGCGCAATGGTATCTGGAATGCTCCCTGTTGCTTATTACTTTTAATGTTAATTATTATTGTTATAATATATTATTACCATTATTATTAAACCATGCAAATAAAATGTCTACAATGAAGAATAAATTTATTTCAATGTAAAAAAGTGATTGATAAATTATCATAAGTTAACACAAAAAATAATAATTTTTCAATAAATACAAGGGCAGGACGGGATCTCGGAAGGGAAGGGCGGGGCTTCAGAGTGGCAGGGTGGGGCGCTCTTCCATTTAAACCCAACTGGAGCACTGCTCCAGACTTATGATATGATAATTTAAATCTCATTACACATAACTGTGTGTGTGTGTTTGAAGGTGTGCGGACTGATAGATACACATGCCTATACGCCACCTGAAATGCTTAAGCTTTATCATATAACTATTGATTTTGTTTGTTTCTGTTTTTCCAAAATTGATACCAAAGAACATCCTTTTTGATTAAATAAAGCATCGTTCAACATAGGTAACACGAGACATTTGTTTTCATTTCTGACACAGTTGCACTATTTATGAGCATTAAATAATAGAAGTTAGACAATATTTGGTGAATGGTGGATAAGAAATAAGTTAATCATGTCCTGCACTTATCAATACAGTGTTATCAAAGCCTCATACTGGTCTGTTTCTAGGCCTCACATGACTTCATGTTTATCCATACCACCTTAAATGCTCTGATAAAATAGTACATACATGAAATAACAACCCAGTTGTGCAAAAATCTTGATAATGATTTATCATAAAAATTAGATCGTGACAACCAAGGTTAATGTTCAACAAACGGAGATTACTATTACAAATGTAACTAGATTTGGTTTGAAAAAGACTATCTGGTAATTTGATAGACTACAATTATTAATGGTCAAGGCACAAGAAAACCGTGATAATCTTCTAATATACATATACACAATTCAGATAAGACCTGAGTGTGTTTGGTGGACCTCACTTATGATTGACATTCCAGATAAATATTATACTTGGTTATATGCATAACCCCTACACATTCATTTGAGCCTCGCTGTGGAAAAACGGGGCTTAATGCATGTGCATAGAAAGTTGTGAAAGATTAGCTTGTGCGGTACCCACAGGCTAATAAGGGACTACACTTTCCACCTAGACTTCCTTTCACCGAGAAATTCCATAAAAGTGGAAAGTGTTTACCTGATTAACCCGTGTGGACTGCACAGGCTTATCAGGGATGACACGTTACATACATGCAATAAACCCTGTTTTCCAGCGTAAGGCTCATTTTCATTATTCAAAAAAGGAATAATCTTACCTTTCAGACTCACATGCAGGGTTTCACCATCGAGATATCCATTGCTTTCATCACACGCATTATTTTCTGGAGTAGCATTATCAATGATCACACCATGTGTCAAAGTTGTGGTCACCATGCTAGTTCTAAGGGCTGCTGCGTTACCGATAGTGTTTTCTTGTTTACACTCACTTGTTGCTTGGTTACCATCAATGGTAACTTGGTAACCAGCATTGGTTGCATGGTTACTCTCCCTTATTGATTGGTAACGATTTATTTGATTACCTTCAGTTGTTGTGTGGTTACCATGGTAACCATAACTGGTCATTTGGTTACCGTAAGTGGTTGTAGGGTTGCAGATTTTTTCATACTGTAATTTTGATACAATGTCCGATAAGGAGGAGCTGGTGTTACCCTCTGCAACAGAAAAGATCATTTGATTGACAATGCCGTGGATAAGGTTTACACTAAAAATATGCTATTACAAACCAAGTGTTTAAAATCGCACACTTAGTTTAGAAAACGTGTTGTTACAAATAATGTCGAATCACTGTTATACAAATATTTATCAGAAAGACACAATAACTTGAACATACTATTTTCTATTTAATTGTATCCGCATGTGTAAGTTAATTTGTACATTTTTTCCCATAATCTTTATCCATAATATACAACGTTTATACTTTAAAAAAGGGCGTAATTGTATATATATATTCAACAATAATATTTAAACAAACACTTAAAAGCCATTACAAGATTAAAAATGCCAGACGATTGTAAACCATGGTATGGTTAGCAAATGTATGTTAAATACGCTCGTAGCACTGCCCAAACCTCCACATTCACGATGATATCATGCAAAACAAAGAAAGGTTGCCGCTCTTTAAATACGTGTGAAAATATCAGTAGGCAATCCATATAATCTTAATTGTTCAACATGTATTGAATTTTCACCACGCTGTTAAAATCTTTTGCTTAATTGCATTTTCGGTATAACGACGATTTGTATCATTACATCGTTGTTATATACAGTACAAACAACAGGAGCAAATAAATTTTTTTGCTACTGTCATTTTTATACATGTTATAAGCGATGCATATAATCATTTTTATTTTAGCTCTATAGCATAGAAAGGTTAAGTCTTATTATAAATGCTATCAAGTCCCTTTCCTGGGACTAGAACCAGTACGTGGTGTCTATGGGGTAATCTAAAGAACACTCCCACAGTGGGGATCAAACCCGTGACCTCCCGGTCCTTAGGCGGACACATTATCCACTACACCACGGCGACGTCAAATTGCTATTCAGTGTATTCCTGTGTAGTACTCATCTTAAAACATCACAGGGTCATGGTAAAATAAAAGTACCATGGTTTAAAAAACACAAAACCATAAAGAAAGGAATACAACGTCAAGTTGGCTAGAGAAAATATGGAGAAATTGCCAAGAATGCAGCATTTAGGATTTACAATTAAACACATTGAGAACACACACATTGAGAGTACATCTGATTTTGCTTTAACAAGTCTCGTGTACTAGTTTCAGAGAAGGCAATTGTTTTTAAGGTTTTAAGATTATTTTTAATTTTACAGTTTTGTAAATAAATGCATCTGAAATATTTTTAAATATAAAAATATTTGAACAAAACCTCTTAAACGCAATTTAATTCCACCAGCTCATACTAGATTATACAAACGACAAGCTAGCTAACATAATATTTGAAACTATACATTGCCATATTACATGAAAGGGAGAACGGGAGGCACATTGCAGATATGGACAACAAATTGAGCCTCATTCGCGGAAAACTGGGCTTAACGCATGTGCATAAAGTGTCATCCCAGATTAGCCTGTGCAGTGTGAAATTTGTCCACCAACACAGGCATTTAATTCAGAAGAGACCTATTTTTAACACAAAATTAACAAAATCGCAGTGTGGTCCCTGATTAGCCTCTGCAACGAACATTTTAAATACGCACGCGCATTAAGCCCAGTTTTCCCAGAACGAGGTTGAATGGTAGGCCCATATTGTACCTGATATGGTGATTATGTCCCCGTCCTGTATGAACTCAATCTCCACGAGCTCTACGTCATCTTCCGTGTTCTACACCATGAAATTTTTCCTACCCACTCATAACGACATCACAATGGCAGAATTATTTGACAAATGGTCCTCATGGTTTTTGACAAATGGTCTTCATGGTTTTTTGCAAACTTGCCTCTGTCAACCTCTTCAATGACTACTGAATGGCTATTGGGGATATCACTTCCTTCTACGATTTCTTGAAAGAGCCGGGTGCAATTTTCAGCAATGCTGTAACCAGACATGAAAGTTTTCTCCCAGATTAGCCTGTGCAAAATGCACAGACTTATCTAGGATGACACTTTACACACATCCATTAAGCCCAGTTATCACAGAAAGCGTCTCATGTTTCAGTATTTAGAGGACTGGAGGTTACATACGTTCAAGTAGGTCGCCATGGCGTTGTGGATATGGTGTCAGTCTAGCGATCAGGAGATCATTAGATCGATTCCCACTGTGGTAACTTCCTATAGATCTCTCCAAAATACATTAAGTGCAAGATATACCCAGCAAATGGACTTGTTACCATAAGACTTCAGGTTTAAATGCAATCGAGCTAAAAGACATGGGTTTAAACTACCTGCGGTCGAGATGCAGCTTCCGATGTTTCTCAAGGTCAAGCGGCTCTCTGAAGGTCAGATTGCACGTGTAACATTTTAACATGGAGCTTGCGGCCTCATTGTTGGTCACACGGTTTCGGTACAACTCTGAGTGAACTTGGCTTGACAGGTGTAACACTGGTGGCTGCGCTGTGAAATACAAAGCTGCACTGTGATAAACAAAGCTGCACTGTGAAATACAAGGCTGCATTGTAAAATACAAGCATGCACTGTGAAATACAAGGCTGTGCTGTGAAGTACAATCCTGTACTGTGAAATACAATCAAAATGACACAGTTGTGAATATATCAATTTGTACCGTCTTTTTATAAGGTATAGCGAGGATATTCTGTTAAATTGTGTTTGGCATTTCCTTGCAGATGTAAAACTGGTGACTTCCCTGTGAAATATGATCACCAAGGTCACAAGTGTGAAGATATGTGCCCACTCTGGAAAAACAGTGTTAAATGCAAGTGCTTAAAATGTCGTCTCAGATTAGTATGTGCATTCCGCACAACTTATGAGGGACCCCACTTTCCCCCTAATATTCTTACCAAGGAACATGAAGATTGGACTAAACATGTGACTTCTATAGTGTAAATAAGATTTACAATAGCCAAATAGGGTAAACTTCTCCGCCGACAGAGAGCGATGTTTTTCAACAAACCACAACCATTTTCGATCTCAGCTGAGATATCATGAGAACAAATATTCTTACAAAGTTAAAAAAGGGGACTTCTGGAGTGTTATCAGGGTTTACTATAACTAAATAGAGAAAACTGCCCTGCTCCCTTGTGGCATTGTTTTTCAACAGACCAGAACCATTTTCACACTTAGCGCAGATATCATAACAACAAATGTTCTGACCAAGTTTCATAAAGATTGGACTATAAATGTGAACTCTGGAGTGTTTTTGACCTTACGTGAGCCTTTTCATAAATACCAGACAATAAATATGGCCTCAACAGTGTTAACAAGGTAAATGTTGACGTTGCACTACACACTTTTCACAACAGACACAAGGTGATCATAAAAAACTTACCATGAGATCATTTTACTCAGCTGAGCTAAAAAAATACTAAGCTATATTGAATTATTGATACATAAACAGTTCACTCTGAGTCTGTGATATCTGCTTTTTGCTATTTGCACTCACCATGCATATTCACACAAGAGGGCCCAGATGGCCCTGAATCTCTAACCTATTGTAGAAGACTTGAACTTCTGATATGGTTTTAGACCCCACTAGTCCCAGAGTCAGACATAGCCTTGATTTTGTCAATATAAACATTCTGACCAAGCTTGATCAAGACAGAGTAATAAATGTTGCTTCTAGAATGGTACTATTGGTATTCTAAGATTTGACTTGGTGACCTAATTTTTGGAAGCACATGAATCTTTATCAAACTCAGCCTAGATATTTCTTGATAATCATTCTGATCAAGTTTTATTAAGATTGAGTCATGAATGTTGCCCTTAGAGATTTTCTAAAATTGAACATGTGGATTGTTTTTTACACATATGACCCACATTTAACGTTGACTAGATATTGTCAAGATAAACATTCTTTTCATCAAGTTTGAGTTATCCAAGTAACAATCATTGATTTTACATAGTGACCTACTTTTGGACACACATGACCCATATTGGAAATCGGCCTTGAAATTGTCAAGATTAGAATTCTGACCAAGTTTAATTGAGATTGAGTCATCTATTTAGCCAAAAGAGTTCTTACAAGATTTTTCCAAGATTTTACCTAGTTATTCAGCATACGTAACCTTATCATGGTAAATTGCGATATGTAAATACATATGGCACAATTATTTGAATATTAAATAGACTGTTAGCCAATGGGATATTTGAAGGATTGTAGTGTTATGAAAACCAAATTTCCATTATTCTGTTGTTTACTTAACTTAAAGACCTTTATTCAACAAATACTACAATTGATTTAAAACGATCATATGATACCATGAGACATTTCAGACTTGTTTATAGAATAAACAGTTTGGTGTCAGATGATGGTAATAAACAATAACATCTGACAGTAGTAAAGAATTACAGTTTATTGGTAATAAAAACTATCCATTTAAGGGCTGTGGAAACATTACCAAACCAACAATATACATCACTCATTTGATCAATTTTTATATGAAATTTAGCTTAATTTGATAAATGCATGAATGCTTATCTCCGTGTTTTTCATGTGTATTTTATTTAACACGTTTGATAATATGTGCAGTTCAAACAGCTCTAGCGGTAAATTAGTAATGAGAAAGCATAACTGTTAAATGCATATACAAGTCATATAACCATATTGTAAATTATCTACTTAAAATAAAAAATAGTGTCTCCTATACACAAAGAAGTAAGCACTGCTTTGCAATAGTCTGCTGACTGTTAATGTGAAATTCAAATACTGATTTTAAAATTCCATGCAATTCCTAGAAAACAATAAGGTAAATGTGAACTTTAATATAACTTAATTTCGTAAAATTTATTGAAAGGTAAAGGATAAATAACATGTTTAAAATACTTCAATACACGTAAAATTGTCATAAACAAAAATTAAATCTAAAAACAAAGATGGAAGAAATCCGTACAAAACATTTATTGTTACTATATAAAACTAAATATTTCTTTGAACAGAACTCATCTTTAAAGGTAATGAATAAAATAAAAAAGCAAAACTCTCCTAAATTGCATCCTACAATTCATTTTGATTTGCATAACAATTATTGTAGAGAATCACAAATGACAACAAGTAAGTCAAGCATGTACATGTCATTTGCAAGGTTTAATTCAAGGTTAAAACAATACACTGAAATGACAATTCAAATGATAAATAATCATAAGAGCAATACAATACAATACAATACAATTGCTGACTCTGGTGATATCATGCGTGCAAGGTTTGGGGAAACAATAAATCATCCAGAGAAAAAAATGCAATTAAACATTTCACTTATTAAGAGATCCTTGATGCCAAACACGTTATTATAAAAGCACTGTTGTAAACCCATTAATGATCTGATATTAATTGGCAACAAAATCAAAAATGAAGGTTTATTATGTGATGCAACATAACTGTTAATACAAGTCTGGTGTTGCCAAGCATTCATGTTGACAGTACATGCTCCAAAGTGTTTGTACTGAATCTTGTGAAACAATTCTATTTTACTTTAAAAACAAGGATATTCGCATATTGGAAACCAAAACGGAAACTGATCAGCACATACTGTTGTTGACCCACAATAATGGATGCTGAGCTCCTTTTGCAGAAGAATTACTGTGGGCGACTAAGTCCATCACATATGGTAGCAAGAGTTGCCAGCTTCTTCCTGCCTTCACCATCCAGCTGTAGGACAGTGCGGGAGTAACGTCCACAGACCAGAACCTGTCCCTGAGCAGTCACATGTATACCGTCTGGGCATTTCATGTCTAGGTCAGTAAATGTGTGGAGAACTGTTCCATCTCTGGCCAGGGTTAGGACATTGTGCTGGTCATAATTGGTGACAAATGTCTTATTACTTGACGGACTCACTGCACACTTTTTTACTGTAAAAGAGATTGGAATCAATGTGGTAAATTCTCTACATAATCATTATGTTCATAAAGACATATATGTTGTTTAATCTTATTCCCACCAGCTATCTATTTTACTTAACACAGTAATATTTTTCTTACAATGAAACATGTACCAGTAGAAATTACTGATTATTTGCTGAAACCCCATGGCAAACACATCAATTACATTCTCTCAGTAAATACATGTACTCACTGACACAGTCAGAGCATTATGACATGATTACTATTAGTGAATTATTTAACACCAATAACAACTATTTAACAGTAGGAAAATAAGCCAAGGCAACAATTGGCGAAGGAAGGACATTATTGTTGAGTCAATTATTTCTGGTGCAATTATTAGATCTTTATTTAATGCTTTCCGGTGGTTTATAGAGAAATAGCAGTGAATTAAAACTGATAATTTCACTGTTTCAAACAGTGAAAATTATCAGTGAGAATTATCGATAATTTTCATTGTTTACTGTGAAATTACGTCATTTTTTTGACGAAATGACGTCATTATCCCAGCAAAATTCGTTAGTTAAACTCTTGAACAATGTATATAAACTGTGAAAAATGCATAAAAAGAAAATGTGTTGGATTCGGTGGATTATCGACTTTAATTCACTCGTGATCATAGAAAACATATATTTTCTATGATCACTCGTGAATTAAAATCGATAATCCACCGGATCCAACAAATATCCTCTATATCATTTAAAAACATTATATCTGCAATACGCAGATTTAAATAAACTATTGACTTTAAAATAATTATGTATAAAGCATAATATTCCTTATAGTTATTCCAAAGATACCCAGACTTTTTATGCTTTACGGTGTTTTATAGAGAAATAGAGAAAGTGAATTAAAACTGATAATTTCACTTTTTCAAAAAGTGAAAATTGACAGTGAAAATGATCGATCATTTTCACTGTTTACTGTAAAATGACGTCATTTTTTGACGAAATATATCTCGCTACCAAAATCAATTTACAAATAAATTGTTTTAAAAGGATGGAAAACATAATTTAAAGCAATAAACTACTAGAATTCATATTGTTATGAAAAACTGGACAGTGCGTGGAAATAACTGTGATATGTATTTATTTTTGTGTCTTAAAATCAAATAAGTTAAAACATAATTGATTGTTGTTTTTGATGGTATGTCAGATCTTTGTGTATTCATGTTTGATTTCATTTTAGTGCTATCTAACCTATTTCCCCGCGGAAATACCGTACGTAATAATAAATAACGGATACTGGTGTTGCTTGTGTTATTACTTCGGTTAAAATGTATAGATTTTCTTCATTATTATAAATAATTGTTTAATGAAGTAAAGTCAAATGTGTTTGTCTATTCAATAATTTATCCGATATATTAATACGGTGTTTACACGCGAATGATTGGACTAATGATTAAATTGAAACATTTTCCAACATAATCACTTAGTATATGATAGGCCAAATAATCACATGAAAATGATTTCAATGTGGCTGCTCATATGAAAGCAATAAGGGTCTTAGGTCGATGGGGAGCAATTTACAATCTTATACAATGATGTTAGCTTAAAGCTCGGATAAACTATGTTTTTAAAACTGTTAATATTGAGAATTTAATGTTCAGAGGTTCTACTGAGCCAACATTGCTGATCCTGAAAATATAACACGGTCAAAAAATGTAAATGTTAAAATGGGTATTACAACTCTATGAGGACCATGTTACGCAATTAGGACAGATATTTTCATCATGTTTAAGATCAAATTTAAAATATGCTCCTTCATATTGATGTAATTATTTAATTATGTATCACAGTATGTGTCAAACATTAATTTAACTCGTTAAAATGATGCAAATATTGTTTAACAATAGCAAACATTCTCATGAATTTGCAGTACATCAAAGTATAATGATAGAACAATGCTGTATTTTGAAGAGATAATGCAGTGGTTGGCGCAATGCATTCATTTTTTATATTAAATATTTGTTTCCAAGATATATGAAGTACAATTTTATAAAGACAAAATAAACAATCCTGCGACTACTGTCGCTAATCACAGAAAATAAAAGAGCATGTTTACAATCATTAGTTGTTAAAGTAATGCCTTTATTTTTCAGATTAATTGTTTGTTTTGTGTGCAGATGTCCAACAAACCAGTAGTATACATTTGGATATTTCCGTCTACAGTTTTGCATGCAGCAAGAGATCGAATTTGCTGCCGGGCAAACACGAACATCGACCAACTTAAAGGATAAAATGGGTGGTTCAATAACTGGCGATACTGGCAAAAACAGGATTTGTCAGTTTTCATTCCCAACCCATTCTGTTTTATACACTGTTCGCCATATATCCCGTTAAACAAAATTGATTCATATCGATGATGGAAATGGCATAGTATGTTCAGAATCTGGTTTTCCTGATTTTAAAGCATGTTTGAGCCGAATACGAGCACTTTCTAAGCATTGTGTATGGTTATGATTGATAATGAGCATTTGTTGGCACCTCTGATTGTTTTCAAATAAACCTTCATTTCAAGCACTTTTCAAGTTCAGTGCCAACCCTTTCTGTAACCCCATCAGAACTTTTAGCATTAGTCCGTTTAAAATGTCTCAAGAACACAAATCAGTTGTTTCTCTTCCAGATGAAGTAGTACAGCTATAAGATGCTGAGCAACAGTAAGCTGAAGACAATATATGAGAAAAAATGCATAACAGTAATCACTTGTTTTCTGGTGTTAAAACTTAATAATCTTTTTCTTTTCTTTTCTTGCGAAATGTTTTATTGTGTGTGTTGGATTACTGTTGTAAGGTATGAACTTTATTAAACAAGAAGGCCATGTTCCCTAGGGTGCTCACCTAATACCCAAAGGAACTGAACTACTATGAAAAGGTTAAAATAACAAGTGTTCCGCGGTCGGACACATATGCCTTTCCAAACAGGGCTTTGAACTAGTGACCCGAATTTTAATAGTGGTCATCTACCGTCCAAGCCCAATGCACATGTGAAGTATCAAGCCAATCGTTCAATTTGTTGACAAGTTAATGATTGGAAAAATTTTACACACTTATTGTGACAGTAACCTTGACCTGTGACCTGGTGACCCCAATTTTGAAATGGGTTCGATTTAAACCCCCAAAGCTTTGCATTGACCATTCAAATGCAGTGACCTAAATGAAGTGAAACTCCAGCTGCTGTAGCAGTATTGCATTCTCATTATATACAATCAGTTGGTCCTTTTTGAAGGCAAGTGACCCATATGCCAAACAGTACAAAACAGCACAATGCAAAACAACATAATCACATATGAGAATATGATTATTCATTCATGCAAATGGCGTTGTAAAGAATGATGCAATGGTCACGTGGTTTTACATGTGACCCACGCATGTTTAAATGAAGGTTATTTATGTGCATGAACAGAAATTGAAAAGCCCTATCTTTGTAATGAATTAGGACATTTCTGGACCGATTTTGTCGAACTTTTTTGCACATATGACATAAATACAAACACATTTTGACTCATAATCACTTTTTTGCGACACGTAACAAAAATGGGAATATATATTAGTAAATAGTGTACAGCATGTGTTACAGATATTCTCACTAGATACTATGCTCAAGCGACATATGATATATGATCACAGAAATACTCAATATCCTACTTTGCTGCAGTATCATATGGCATATGTTGATAAGAATTATCGTCATAATATTCTGCAGTGATATGTGACATACGATGACTGAAAGCCTCAACAAGATTCTATGCTGCAATCACATATGACATAATGATTATATAAATCCTTAACTCGTTAATACCTTGAAGTAGTATCATATGATGTATAATGTTATGATTAGACAACATGCTGCAGTGACATATGACATATGATGACAGAAATCCTCAACATGACACCATGCTGCAGTGACATATGACATATAATGACAGGAATCCTCAACACGGTACCATGCTGCAGTGACATAGTACATAATATGATGACATAAATCCACAGCAGGACACCATGCTGCAGTGACATATGACATATGATGACAGGAATTCTCAACAGGATACCATGCTGAAGTGACATATGATGACAGAAATCCACAAAATGATACTTTACTGCTGTGGCACATGATATATGACGTCAGAAATCCTCATCAGGACACCATGATGCAGTCACATATGAGGATATCATGCTGCAGTAAAATATGACATATGATGACAGTAATACTCAACAAGATACTATGCTGCAGTGACAAGACATATGATGTCAGGAACCTTAAATGGGGTACTATGCTGTAAAATATATTTAAAGAAATGCTCAAAGGGATACTATTTTGCAGTGGCATACGACAAATTATGTTTGGAATACTCAAGAGAAGACATGTTTGAAGTTTCAGAGATATATACTTATTGTACTCAAACCTTGCTGCAGTGACAAATGACATATGATGTAAATAACACATGTGCAAATAGTCAAGTGAATACCTGTAGTACAAAAGCAACGATATAAAGATTTTGCATTTTAACTTTAGGCAGAACATGACTCAGACAAATGGGCAGCCGAATAGCACAGACTTCTTTGCAAATAGTCGAGATACAAATTACATAAACACATGCGTTCTCTATTGTTGGCAAGTTGGTTACTGTAAAATTATGGATATAGTGTCTTACAAGCCAACCAAACACCAGTAATTTTCAATCCAGGAAATCGACTAAAAATGCTTACACTTTTGGTGCAATCAAGCTTAAATTATGTGTTTACACTGAAGCAAAAATGTTGCCTTTTAATAGGAAAAGAATTTGCCAAACATAACGCCAGAAATAAAAACTATTCTATGTGGCATTACATATGTCCTTAAACAGGTGGTTAGAATTCTGGAAGAAGTTCTTTTTGTCATATTGTGCCTTGTATGGGATACACACAATATAAAAGTACCATTTCAACGGTCATTTAAGAGTTACATGGCTTTAGACCTCAGAAAATTTCTTGTTTATGCATGTGTATGTAAAATTTCTTAACCCATTAAATGTGTTTGTCGGATAATGTTTACTCTTTGGGCACATATGAGCCTGTCAGTGCAAGAATTTAACTCCGTACAGCCAAAGTTTAGCAAGCATCAGTACGAATTTTAATTATAATATAGTGTTTATGATCTATGAACAATTAAAGGTTTTCTGTTCACATCCTAAATCCTCCCTAGGTCACTGGGAATGTTATCAAACTGTTTTGTATTATTTTTTCTAGATATGTGGTAAAGTGCTCTTAGACTAACGGAGATAAAAATCGTTAGTTAGTAAGGTTAAAATTAAATGAAACATCTTATAAACACATGTACTGGCCCTTCATTGTACATGTTATAGTGCTCGTGACATACCCACCCCATGTAAATCAGAGTACATGTATGTAAACACCAAAGTACAAAGACATGTGCATGTAACTTTGCTGATAAATTCAATCCTATATTTAAGTTATTTTAGTTTTAGACAATCAGACCTATGATAAATGTGAACGATACTCCATTACGTACAATGGATGTTCTGACACTGTGCCTCTCTACATGTATTCAAGTCGGTTGATTTTACAAGATTAGATTATGGTTATATTGAGGTGAATTGAATGTAAGATGATTGAAATAGTATCTGACTTTATCTGTTGGTTATCCCATATTAGAACATGGGGTGATTAAACCATTTGTACATGTCCTGACACGTGATATACAGATAAAGGTTGCAAAATATTTGTCCAGGAAGCATTTCTCCTAAAGATGATCGTTATTGGATTGGAATTGGTATTGCACGTGTACCAGGAGAAGAGATAATAGTTTGAAGAAATCTAAACAAGGAAACAGTGACTTGACACTTAAAGAAACATTATATTTGGGCAAGTTTGAAGAAATTTAAAGGTTGCATATGTTAAATAATACTTGCAGTCCCTGTTTGGCATGCCTCACAGCAACTTTGGTCAGAATTCTCCACTTAATGGCTCTCCCTTCTATTGGGGAACTTCTTTTCAGCCACAAAGGCCTGGGACGGTGAAGGTTGCGCCCACATTGTCATTTGCAATTTTAGCAATGTGAACAAATATAAATAAATCATTTCCGAAAATGCTATAATCTCATAAAGATTTTGTTGGAAACGTGTTCCATTTTTATCCCTGACTTGTTTTCTTTTGTATCCTATTTGTTTCATTGCAGTTTGCAGTTGTATGAATTTAAACAGTAAGCGAAAACTGGTCTGCACTTGAATATGCGACCATGCGTGACTTTATTGTTATTGAAGTGTTATCTGGGTCAAACAATATTGAGCTCGCTTACACCTGAGATAACGTTGTTGAATGAAATGTTCGAATGGTTGGAGCTATCGGGTAATAATGCCGGAAAGACACAATATGTATCATGATCGAAATTGGTTCATTCAGTCTATGTAAATTTGAATACGCAGTTAATATTTTTCGGCAAAGCTGTTTAACCCAGCTTTTCAGCTAAGTTGACCTTTGTAAGCGACAAATGAATTGGAATATAAAATTGTCCGCTGGTAGGCCTTAAACCTTTAGTAGAAAACATTACATATACAAACAGTGTTCACATTTACATTAATATGCTCTTTCTATTTTTGGGGAGTCTAGGGTATGAAAAGGGATACTATCGTGCGTTTAGCAACGATGCTAACTGCGTGTTCAGCATGATACAATTTTATCTCTCATGATACGGCTTTAGAGATAGAGCAGTTTCACACCTTTAACTCTCAACATATACAGTGTGTGAATGCCCAGATATATTTGGAAGATTTTTTGAGCCAGAGCGTTTACACTTAAGGGCTGTGTTCTCATATCTATGCCCCCTTATTGTTTTGCACATGTCGGTCGGTCCGTCGGTCTGTCGGTTCGTCAATCGGTCCACCAGATGGTTTCCGGATAATAACTCAAGAATGCTTACGCCTAGGATCATGAAACTTCATAGGTACATTGACCATGACTGGCAGATGACCCCTGTCAAATTTCAGGTCACTTGGTCAAAGGTCAAGGTCACAGTGACTCAAAATAGTAAAATGTATTCCGGATGATAACTCAATAATGCTTAGGCCTAGGATCATGAAACTTGACAGGTACATTGATCATGGCTGGCAGATGACCCCTATTGATTTTAAGGTCACTAGGTCAAAGGTCAAGGTCAGAGTGTATCAAAATAATAAAATGGTTTCCGGATGATAACTCAAGAATGCTTAGGCCTAGGATCATGAAACTTCATAGTAACATTGATAATGACTGGCAGATGACCCCTTTTGATTTTCAGGTCACTTGATCAAAGGTAAAGGTCACAATGACTCAAAATAAGAAAATGGTTTTCGGATGATAACTCAAGAATGCTTACGCCTAATATCATGAAACTTCATAGATATGGCAGATGACCACTATTGATTTTCAGGCCACTTGGTCAAAGGCCAAGGTCACACTGACTCAAAATAGTAAAATGGTTTCCGGATGATAACTCAAGAATGCTTAGGCCTAGGATCATGAAACTTAACAGGTACATTGATCATGACTGGCAGATGAACCCTATTGATTTTCAGGTCACTAGATCAAAGGTCAAGGTCACAGTGCCTCAAAATAGTAAAATGGTTTGTGGATGATAACTCAAGAATGTTTACGCGTATGATCATAAAACTTCATAGGAACATTGATCATGACTGTCAGATGACCCTGTTGATTTTCAGGTCACTAGGTCAAGGTCAAGGTCAAAGTGACTCGAAACAGTAAAATGGTTTTCGGATGATAACTCTAGAATGTTTACGCCTATGATCATGAAACTTCATAGGAACATTGATCATGACCGTCAGATGACCCCTCTTGATTTACAGGTCACTAGGTCAAAGATCAAGGTCACAGTGACTCAAAATAGTTAAATGGATTCCGGATGATAACTCAAGAATGCTTAGGCCTAGGATCATGAAACTTCAAAGGTACATTGATCATGACTGGCAGATGACCCCTTTTGATTTTCAGGTCACTAGGTCAAAGGTAAAGGTCACACTGAATCAAAATAAGAAAATGGTTTCCGGATGATAACTCAAGAATGCTTAGGCCTAGGATCATGAAACTTCATAGATATGGCAGATGACCACTATTGATTTTCAGGCCACTAGGTCAAAGGCCATGGTCACAGTGACTCAAAATAGTAAAATGGTTTCCGGATGATAACTCAAGAATGCTTAGGCCTAGGATCATGAAACTTTACAGGTACATTGATCATGACTGGCAGATGAACCCTATTGATTTTCAGGTCACTTGATCAAAGGTCAAGGTCAAAGTGCCTCAAAATAGTAAAATGGTTTGTGGATGATAACTCAAGAATGTTTACGCGTATGATCATGAAACTTCATAGAAACATTGATCATGACTGTCAGATGACCCTGGTGATTTTCAGGTCACTAGGTCAAAGGTAAAGGTCACAGTGACTCGAAACAGTAAAATGGTTTTCGGATGATAACTCAAGAATGTTTACGCCTATGATCATATAACTTCATAGGAACATTGATCATGACTGTCAGATGACCCCTATTGATTTACAGGTCACTAGGTCAAAGGTCAAGGTCACAGTGACTCAAAATAGTAAAATGGATTCCGGATGATAACTCAAGAATGCTTAGGGCTAGGATCATGAAACTTCATAGGAACATTGATCATGACTGGCAGATGACGCCTATTGATTTTCAGGTCACTAGGTCAAAGGTCAAGGTCACAGTGTCTCAAAAAAGTAAAATAGTTTCCGGATGATAACTAAAGAATGCATAGGCCTAGGATCATGAAACTTTATAGGTACATTGATCATGACTGGCAGATGACCCCTTTTGATTTTCAGGTCACAGGGTCAAAGATAAAGGGCACAGTGGCTAAAAATAAGAAAATGGTTTCCGGATGATTACTCAAGAATATTTACGCCTAGGATCATGAAAGTTCATAGGAACATTGATCATGACTGACAGATGACCCCTGTTGATTTTCAGTTCACTAGATCAAAGGTCAAGGTCACAGTAACTCTAAACAGTAAAATGATTTCCGAATAAAAATTCAAGAATGCTTACGCCCAGGATCATGAAATTATATCGGTACATTGATCATCACTGGCAGATGACCCCTATTGATTTTCAGGTCACTAGGTCAAAGGACAAGGTAACAGTTACTCAAAACAGTAAAATGGTTTCCGGATGATAACTCAAGAATGCTTACGCCTAGGATCATGAAACTTCATAGGAACATTGATCATGACTGACAGATGACCCCTATTGATTTTCAATTCACTAGGTCAAAGGTCAAGGTCACAGAGACTAAAAATAGTAAAATGGATTCCGGATGATAACTCAATAATGCTTAGGGCTAGGATCATGAAACTTCATAGGTACATTGATCATGACTGGCAGATGACCCTGTTGATTTTCAGGTCACTAGGTCAAAGGTCAAGGTCACAGTGTTTCAAAATAGTAAAATGGTTTCCGGATGATAACTCAAGAATGCTTAGGGCTAGGATCATATAACTTCATAGGTACATTGATCATTACTGGAAGATGACCCATATTGATTTTAATGTCACAAGGTCAAAGGTCAAGGTCACAGTGACAAAAAACATATTCACTCAATGGCTGCCACTACAAATGACAGCCCATTTGGGGGCATGCATGTTTTACAAACAGCTCTTGTTAGCAATTATTACGATATCGCATTCAGTGCCCTCGTATATTTTAGATCATAAAAGTACTGTTGTTTAATAACTTAATATACGTTTTGATGAACATATTTTTAATTGTTTTTTTAAATAGACCGTTAAACAGGTAAATGTACAAAGCTTTAAGGGAGCCGTCGTACCAGCAGATGAATCATTAACTCAAAGCGAAATAAGCCACGAAATTTGACATAACTCCCCGTTATTGGTTTGCATGTGATGCCGCTAAGAACTGCACAGAAAAAAGGTATTCCCTATCTTTGATCTCATAAATATAACTTTTGATCGTTCATCAACACCAACCACAATCAACGCCGTTTATCTTTTTTAAAGATATTTCTTGTTTCATTTGCCCACGAAATATCGGCTGGTTGCACAAGTAGTGTTCGAAACAGTGAAAAGAAGCTTAACAATAAATTATTTCAAAGCTGATTATTTTTCATCTGTCTTTATTTAAGACTGATAATTAATAAATAAGTGTCTTTTTTTACAAATTATAAGCAAACTCAGAACGGCGTAATTCATGAATGAAATAAATGCGTAAAATATACGCAGTTTAATTTTAATATAAGTTTATTTAAAGTTTTAATTTTGATTAGAAACATTTATCTAGTTAAATGTAACAAGAGGTCCGCGTTCGGAGACAAATGCCCCCTCCTCAAACAGGGCTTTGAATTAGTGACCTCAGCTACTGTCCAAGGCCAATGCGAATGTGAAGAATCAAGCCAATCGGTCAATTCGTTGATTTATTATTGAACAGAATTTTTTCACACTTATTGTGACAGTAACCTTGTACTTTGACCTAGCGACACCAATTTCAATAGGGGTCATATACAGTCCAAAGCCATTGCACATGGGAAGTATCAAGCAAATCGGTGAATCAGTTGATCATTTTTTAATGGGAAACGCTTTCACACTAAGTGTGTAACAGTGACCTTGACCTTTGACCTAGTGACCCCAATTTCAATAGGGGTCATCTACTGCCCAAAGCCAATGCACAAGTGAAGAATCAAGCCTATCGGGCAATTGGGTGATTAGTGATAGTGACCTTGACCTTTGACCTAGTGACTATAATTTATATAGGGGCCATATACTGCCCAAGGCCAATGCACATGTGGAGTATCAAGCCAATCGGTAAATTCGTTGAAGAGTTATTGATCGGAAACTATTTCCACATTTAGTGTGATAGTGACATTCGACCTAGTGACCCCAAGTTCCATAGGGGTCATCTACTGTTCAAAGCCAATGCACATTTGAAGTATCAAGCCCATCGGTCAATTCATTGACGAGTTATTGATCGGAAACGAACTGGTCTTTTGACATTCTGGCTGGTTTACCGACATTCAGACTGGTATACCAACAGGTATACCGACAGAGAGCCAGCAAAACAATATACCCCTTCTTCTTCGAAGAGGGGCATAATAACTGAAATTGCGTGCATAGTCCCCATATGCATCTCTTTCCACGTACTGAGATTCATCAACTATGCTTAAGTGAATTTTGAGTTTCAGTTTTTTCGGACGAACTGACACAAACAAAACTAAAATGATGTTTATATTCCTCACATGTCCTTTTATCCACTTGCATAGTTACCTCACTTGCGTACATTTTGAATAATTGTAGGATGCAGATGTTAGTTTTTCAATTCTTTCTGTAAAACATAGCATCTGTAACCACAGTTTCGTAAAATTGCTGTAATACTGTGAGTATTCCAAATATGCCACTCTATACAGATACAAAGTTGTATAATCTTGCTTGAGCACTTTAATGATTGCAAGATCCAGGAATTAGTTCTTACCAATTTCAGTGACCATTGCAACCACAATTTGTGTATGACCATTGATTTTTTGTCCCAAACGACAGCCTCTTACAGGCTGTTTCCCTATTGCAAAAACTAAAAACAGACTGTTTTCTAATTCCAAAAGTAACATGCTTTTCCAAGTATCTGACCAATATTTCCCCAAAATATGTCAAACTTTTCCAATAAAATCAATAATTGGTTGTGTTTATTATACAGCAATTTCATTCTATAGCACTTTATAGTATACATTTTAGAAAGGACTTAAACATGCACTTATAAACAATTGTGATTATGTTATTTATAATTATATTAATAATATTTATTTTTTTTCAATTTCATGGTCTTTCAGACTTATTCCTAAAAAGGCACTGGCTCTAAAATATAAAGCGAAATAAAATCACTGATGACAAAACACTGAACCATCATGCATATTACCCATATGGTCCTCTGTCCATATAGAGTATAGAGGGCTTTTTTCAGACTGTCTTCTGTCTTTTTTGCTCTGATTTTCAATAGGACATTTACTGCAACTGTAACATACACTGAGTTTGCACATAAAAAGAACTGTTCGCACGTAAAAAAATAATCCAGACGTCGTGAATTTGGATTATAATTGGTTTGAAATCTTCAGGGAAATAATTATGTTCAGATGTTCATAAACAACAAATTTCTGTGGTACATGATATTTGTCAAAAGGCCTTTCATATAACTGGAACATGATGTTTCTACTAACAATCCTAACAGCATCATAACAAAATTCCTAAAAAATGGTGTACTGATATAATGTTGATGCTTTGTAAATCGGCCATTTCAAACAATTACACATTTAACACAAACAATAATCAAGT
The DNA here is from genome assembly GCF_020536995.1 of Dreissena polymorpha. Classification (NCBI taxonomy): domain Eukaryota; kingdom Metazoa; phylum Mollusca; class Bivalvia; order Myida; family Dreissenidae; genus Dreissena; species Dreissena polymorpha. The sequence continues at coordinate 3,144 of NW_026273444.1, read as the reverse complement.
CATTTAGCAGTAACTCTTTAAAGGGGCCTTTTCACAGATGTTGGCATGTATTGAAGCTTGTCATTAAATGCTTTATATTGATAAATTTGAATATTGGCCCTAAAATCTCCAGTAAAAAACAAAAATACCATTTAAAAAGGAAAAGAAACCCACAACTTTGCTCGAACCACTGACCCCTGGAGTCCTGGAATAAAAAGTCTCCCGCCTACACCACTCGACCATCCGTGCTCATGCTATATGCAGATTTTTTACTTAAATAAGCAATTCTCGCAGTTTCCAAAATATAACGACAACAACAGAACTTTCCAAATTATTCAAATCGTTTCGCGTTGCAACGCTTTATAATTTTCAGGTTTTCAAATCGTCAAAAGATGCATATAATGGATATTTCAGAGCATGGTTAATGTTCAGTATTACTATTTCCTCACATATATCTTAACTAAAACGAAAATTTGCGAATCTAGAACAACTTTTATAATTTTGTCAATTTACCAAAACGTGAAAAGGCCCCTTAAACAAATACTTATGATTATTTTTCAATGACGTTATAAACATAAATACAGTGTCCAACAAAAACATTGAATATAAATGAACAGTATATCTCAACAAACATAACTTCACTTCTGACACTGAATTGCCACTTCAAATGTTGCTGCACATGATCATTTGGGCCTCGTTCTGGGAAAACTGGGCTTAATGCATGCGTGTGGAGTGTCGCCCATGATTAACCCATGCAGTCTGCACAAGCTAAGCACAGAGACAATTATCGTATTTTATGGAATTTATTGTTAAAAAGGCAGAATTGTATAACTTAAAATTCAGTTAAGGCAGAAAGTGTCCTCCCTGATAAGCCTGTGCAGACAGCTATTTTCATTGATCATGCATTATTACACAAGAGGGCCCTGGTGGCCCTGAAGTGCTCATCTATTGTAGAGGCCTTATTTTTCTGGTTTTTGACCCCACTTGACCCAGATTCAAACATGGCCTTGGTATTGTCAATGTAAACATTCTATCCCAATATTATAAAGAATAAGTCATTAATGTTGCCTCTAGCATGGTAAGAAGGTTTTTTTTAGATTTGACCTAATGACCTAATTTTTGAACGCACATGACCAAGACTTTAACTTGGCCTTGTCATTGTCAAGATAAGCATTATGACCAAGTTGAATTGAGATTGAGTCATAAATGCGGCCTATAGAGTGCTTACAAAGCATTTCTAAGATTTGACACGTTGACCAAGTTTTTAAGCAAAGGTGACCCTCCTATGTAACAATTATGATGTGATATGTAAATACGGAAGGCAAAATTATTTGAATATTCGATTGAATGTTTTCCATTTTTATATTAAAAATGTTGTAGTGTTATGAAACCAAAATCATTTTCCATGTATAACATATTTTTATTTAACTTTAAGACAGTGTTTCACACCAAATACTACAAGTAATTTGAATTGACCATATCATACGCTGTCACATGTTAGACTTGGATATACAATAAACAGCTTGGTGTCAGATGGAAGTAACAATCAAATAACGTCTGACAGTAGTAAACATTTACAGTTAATCGGTGATTTAAATTTTCTATTTTAGACTTGCAAAATCACTGCCAAACCAACAATATAATCACACATTCAGCCATTTTTATGAAAAATTTTGATATATAAATAATGCTAAGTGTTTTGTTTATGCGTAGCTTTTTAAGATTTTTGACAATATGAAAAGGTCAAAGGGTTCTGGCATTCATTTAAAATAAGAATTCAACAATGGTTATAAATAAATGTATATATGAGTTATACTACCAATGCATGCAATTTTGGTACTTTAACACACAAAAAGAGTGCCTTTATTGCACAAAGTAGTAATTACTGCTTTGCAATATTTTAACTGAATTTACCTGTGAAAATTCGATTTCTGATTTTGGTAATCCTTGCACTGTGTTATTTTCCCCACATAGAAAAGTACAAGAAAATGTGAAATTGCATTGAACATTTTTTGGCAACATAATAATGTATGATTAACAAACACATGTCAATATCTTATCTTGAGATTTTTTCATTTGAAAACGTGTTTTATAAAGGTTTATTTCTTAAATAATTATTGGTTTTTAAAACAACCATACCTATAATAAGTGTGAATCATAAATTCACTTGGAGCAGTGTTGCACACATTTAATATGAGCAAACAACAATAATTCTTAGGTGTAATACTGTTCTAACTCAAGTTCCCCAAAATAAAAAATAAAATAAACTCTGTTTTTAGTGGGAAATTTGTTGTAACTTCAATAATACTTAATATCTCTTTTACAACTTATCATATGTTGTAGTTAAAATATATTTAATACAGTATTTCAAAATTCGATTATTTAAAGAAAACAACATATGGCATATGTAAAGAAGCAACATAATACCAAAGTTGTTTTCTTCTTCATAAAAATGTTTGTGAAATTGAGTTGGAACAGTTTTGCGCTTAACAGACTATATACTGAAAGGTAACAGCAAATAACACGTTTGACATACATTAAATACATGTAAATTGTCATCAACAAAAATAAAATCTAAACACAACAATGGCAGAAATCTGTACAAAACATCATTTGTTATTCTATGAAACAAAACAGAACACATGCTGAAAGAGAATAATAATGAAAAATGTAAAAACCTTCTCTCCTCATTTGCATCCTGTTGTTCATTTTACTTTGCATAAAAATCACACAAACATATTGAAGAGCATCACAAATGACAAACAAGTAAGTTACATATGTACATATTCCTCATTTCCAAGCCTTGATACTTAAGAAGTAAAGTGGATCTAAACACAAAATTTAACACAATTTTCAAAGTTACTAAGTCAAAAAAGGACATTATTCCATCAAAATGCCAACCAGAATTATGTAACTTGTCCTGTAAAGTCCCCTTATGATCTTTAGCGAGTGTTCCAAGTGTGAAAGCAATAGCTATGATACTTAAGAATGAAGTGGACCAAAACACAAAACTTAAACACATTTTCAAAGAATGAAAAGGGCCATAAGTCTGTCAAAATGCCATCAGAGTTACATAACTTTGCCTGCACAGTCCCCTTAATAGTTAGCAGTGTTCCAAGTCTGAAAGCAATATCTCTGATACTTTGGAATAAAGTGGAAAAAACA
>NW_026273443.1:0-55786 GCF_020536995.1 Dreissena polymorpha | reverse complement strand
TTTTACAATTTGAAAAAATATATTTTATCTTTTAAACGTGATGTTTTTTTCATCACAAGGGCACAGTGACGCTGCTGAAAAATACAACATTACATATGCACGAGAGATTATAGCAATAACGTTACCTTTATATTTATCCATTCCTTTATTACGAAGAACCTGGGTCTCAAACAACAATTTAATTATAATAATTCAATAAGCAATACACTCTATATTAACCAATTACACAAACACCCGTAGTTTTAATATTAGAAAGATGCCCGTGATTGACGAGGCGGTACATATCATTACTCTTCAACATTTTTAATTTCACTCAACCCGGCCATAAGAAAGTACATTTATTTGAAAAATGCAAATACAAACAATGTATATTACTAGAACATAAACAATTATCATTTATAGTATTAATCAGTTCATCACACTAGCCTTACCCGAATAAAAGTTCTTTGGTCTCCGTAATCTCTTCGTTGCAGGTTGGACAGAAACGTATTTCTCGGGGCACAACAAAAACAAAACATCAAGTGACAACATGGAAGAAACAATTCATTTCGGTTGTTCTGCCTGCATTTCGTAAATTTGAGTATGGTCCGCAGACTTACATTCTCTTTGTTTCTTGAATATCATAGCATTGTAAGAACTACTCGACCCCATGACATCCTTACATCACTTTTTACACAAACATTTTCACGTTCAAAACGTAAAAGAAGTCGCATTTATAGATTGTAAAAACAAACATCAACGATACTCCTTGCACAATTAAGCGAACTTCCTAACTAGATGTTACCCGTATAACAAATATCGAAATGATGTAAAACCGAATAATAAATACCTTACTATATATAGTAACACATTTGTACAGATTTTCATGCCATTATCACCATTTGGGGTCATTATAAATATTCGGCCTAGGGCCGATTATTTATTATAATCGGCCCTCAGAATGTGTGCGCGTGACGTTCAACTGGAAAAATGGCGTCCTCTTTCAGTCTTTGCCACAAATCAACGAAATAATCAATCATAATTAGATTATTTAATGACAGGAAGCACGAAATTTGGATGATACAAATATCGATTGAAACTGAAACTCTGCTTCACATTTGATTGATGCCTCTATTTGAGCTTTAACAGGATTCACCGAATAGCCAAAATTTAGAAAGTAAAGACACACATCGCTATGACCCAGCGCATCCGAAGTTTTGGTTAATGCCAATACAGCAAGTGAACAAGGCGAACATACACGGACTCAAAAGTCGGGATAAATCATTTCAGAAATCAAGACGCTAGGAAGCGTGCACGTAATCATAAAGAAAGGGGTCCGCCTTTAAGCTTTTTGTCAGCTCTGCTCTGGTCCCTATCTTGACGTAAAGTATGCCTAGTTCCGATGCTGAAACTTGAATGCCCTGTGCTAATTTCCCCGGGCATTATACCTGATGCCACGTTGCGTTAATGAAGTGCAGGAATACATACATTTGACACGTGTGAAATAAGGTTTAAATGTGCAGCGTGAAATTTTCACCATTTTACAAATATGTTCGCGAATATTTAAATACATCAAATTATTTCAAACATAGTAATGCAATATACGAGTAAACTAGCATGCTTAAGTCCTCATTGGAACAAGATAAGGACTACTATTCAACCTCTTGCAATTCTGTCCGCAGATAGATCGTATAAACAATAATGAGCACATGACATGCGTACTATGTTTTAGACCTTAATAACTTGTAAAGAAACAAAGTATGTTTACAAATTAACATATTCATTACTTTCCAACAAGCAGAGCAAACGGATCAGGTATCATTATTGTTGGAAGCGCTTTTTTAATAGCATCATTCTGAGTTATGGTCTTTTACATACGACTAGCTTATCCCATCCGGGACAATCTTTCCTGACCCATCTGAGTCCTTGATTCAGTGGGAGGCCCTTCGAACATTGGACAATATTAAGCATTGCAAGATCGGCTCTTGCTGAGAGATATCTTTAGTTTGCTGCCGTTCCATCTTCAAAATTAGCCATTTCAGAAAACAGTCACTAATTCATCGGCATCAAGCGTACGTTAAAGGGACACGCACACACTGCGGACCGTGTCGCATCTTTAATATGGGGATTATAAATTTGGGCAGGCTGGGAGAACTTTCGTAATTATACCAGTTTTGCGTCAGTAGCTGCGATAGCCATCATGTTGCCGGTAACCTGGTAACCCGTCATTGGTCTAGTGGGGGCATGTTGCCCATTGACTGGTGGTATTCTAAACTAGGTTCGACTCGACAGTCTCTTAATTTGTGGATGCGAAACAAGTCCCAAACGTGGTCTATAAATGCGTGGAAGAGGAAACGTACAGAATCGTGGGCGGCTGTATTAGTACCTTCTATCTGTCTACCAACACAAACTTGAGGACTATTGTGGAACGATTTAAAGTTGAACGATATTGTGGAATTTGATAATATCGAATCTTCGTTTCTAAAAGCTATATATACTCTGTGCCAGCCGAGAAAGTTGGTAACCCCATGTGCGGACGTGGTTACAATACCCGGTGAAGGTTTGCGAACGTGTTGTACTGTCCATTCTGATACACAAGAGTAATAATGTTAATACACATTGCTTGTGTTGCATTTATCGATGTCATTGATTCGATTGTTTACGTTGAAAGTATTATCAGTATTTGGTGATCTATTTGAATCAGAAATACATCTCAAATTATTTGATTAGGTAAATCATATGGTTTAAAAGCTACATCCTCAGTGGTGTACACTAATAAATGCATTTGGAAAGATTTTTCGGATAGAGCTGTCACACAAGACAGGTTGAGGTGGACAGAACGAACAAAACCGAACGAGAAGTATAGGGCGCAAAATATTACCGACGTGCCAAAATGTGGTCTCGAATGATACCAATCTTGCCGAAAGGATGCGACAATTATATAAAAGCACTGACATGCTATGTCGTTGTTGTCGATGACACAATACATATTTGGTGTATAAAACTCTTAAGATGAAAGAGGGAGTGTTTTAACTAACAAGTATAGATGATGAATAAATTGAATCTAAACATTAAATTGCACAAAAAAGTATTTGCATTTTAATGAAAAAGTATTCGAGTCATGCTTTACATCCATATACAGATGATCCATGAAAAGATTTAATCATTTAATTGAAAGGAAATGTCGGAGGATAAAAACTATAGACAAAACAGTTATTTAAACGTTATGCAAGAAGAGTTGGTGAGGAAAAAAAAACCTGTTGGATGAAGAGGAATTAAACAAGTTTTTGTTAAAGTACCTATTAATTCAATAAGTTTTAACATACTTGTTGTTTTTTCATAATTGTACGCTTTCTGCAGTGAATTGAAGGCTGGGCATATTATAATAAAATTGTACCTCACCTTCAATATCTCTTACATGACATTTTGTGCATATGCGCTAATATCTTTTTATAGTGTTATGTCAACCTGTTTCAATGGCTACTGTGAGAGACGATATTCGAAGATTTGTAAGACAAACCCGCAATTCCTTCAAAAAATAAGCAAGATAAGGTTCGAATTCACACGTGCATTCAGATAATATGTAATAATATGTATAATACTCCACTTATGATTACAAAGATTACAAATATATTCAACGTATATGTAAGTTGGCGCTAAGGAAAAGAAGAAGTAACCAAGTTTCAACGTTCAATGAAGACCCAGATCATTATGCGTATTTGCTCTATGCATGAGTATACCTGTCGCTTTGTGTGAGTCTAACAAAAAAATGGACCTCAGATAACACCGTTAACAGTTTCTTTTATCCAATCAACAACTCGATAGAACACAGTTGAATGGCTGTCATTAATTTCAGTTTTGAACCGCTTAAAGTTTATTGTTTTTAGAAAAATACAAGTACTTACTATTCATTTCTTTGGAAATTTTCGTTTTTGGGTCATTTGATCAAAATAGGAATAATAAAACTCTAGAAATACTTTTAAAGAAAAAAGTTTGAGTCAGTATCCGCTATTCTTTTTATCAAAATTAAATTGTTGATTTCCTATTGTATTCAATACCATGAGCACTATTCAACATTAAAACACAGCTTATATTAGACCAAACTAATCATAAAGCACTATAGTGCAAAAAGCATTCACCACGTTGCAATGAAAAAAAAGCAGAAATAATACAATTTCGATTGAACTGCATATTAATTCATTGTTTAATAAGAGCCAACGAAAAAAAACAAACATTGATGATGCACAATTGAATTAATTAAATACAAGTACCAGTTTAACTCCCTTAGTTACTAAAATTTCAGAACCCATATTTGTAAAAAAAACAAAATCCAGATCATCTTAATGCGATACCGAGCAGACCAAGGCACTAAGCAAAGTTAAAATGCCCAATTGTATAGCGTTTATATGTGTGTACAATGTGTTTACAGTGTAATAAGTGATATTAGCTGAAAATGAAATCAATCGGCGACTAAACGCTACATTTACCTCGTAAGGTTTAATGCTTTTATTAAGCCTAAACGTGAATCATTAAATGTATGTACACCTTTAATGTCTGTGTTACATTTAGTCGACATTGTATTGACAAAAATAATAATTCAAAAAGATTGTTGGATACATTTTTAGCAAATGCTATGCTATTTGTTGGAATTCAACATTGCGTTGTTAAAATAAGTTCATGGTAGTATCATGAGCGAACAAATATCCACGTATATTTAATTATATTTGCGGTAACTTTGTGAAGAACGCTAAGAAATCATATGTACTTAAGTGTGATTTTTTTACAAATTTCGATACAATTTCCGATGAAGACACACTTGGCTAAAATAAGTTAAATAGTTTATTAATCTTGTAGATTTACTTAATTACTCATGTTTGTAGAGCATTCCTGTTTTTGTTGTTGTCGTTGATTTGAGTTTTATCATTATCTTTATTTTTAGTTAACAGTGAGACTCGTCACTCATTTGCTTCTACATATACTAGTTTAAATAGTTTTTATATTCGTGAATAACATTTACATCCCTACATAGCCCAATTGTTTTCTCTATGCTTACTGTAAATAAATATAAAATTGAAACTTACTTGCAACAGTTCCATAATAATAGTGAAGAACATTTATTTATGTTTTCTAACTGATTGGAATGTGAACTCTGAATTTGCGCGAATGACCTTATAATACGTAAGACAAGCAACATGTTCAACGCTTTTTTTTCCCCCCAAGTCAAGAGGCGTAGCCACGTTCGGTAAAGCTAAATGTGTGAAATATTTTAAGCAATCATAATAATGAAATCTGTCTCATGGACATAAATAAATGCGTATATTCCTTAATTGTGTAAATTTTACATTTGAGAATATTTGTCCCTAATTAATTTTTACAATACAATACCTAACTACTAGATCAGCTATTTTCACTACATAGGAATAATCAAACTCAAGAAATATTAGCACAAATTAATTCTTATGAACAATCCATAGGCAAGCGACGAAGTGACTAATTTCGTAATTAATGCGTGGCAATATATTTGGTGATGTATAAACATGAAAAAATAAATAAAGGAAGGACCATCTCACTAGAACGGTCATAATACATAATTTATGGTTTAAAGGTTTTAAGGCGTAACGATCCCCACACGTAGCCGGAAAAAAATACAGAAGTGTACGATAAACTTTTATCTCATAACATAGAAGTTATCATTAAAAAGCAATTATGGAGAATGTAATCTCAATAGATATTTATTTACACATGTGTGTGATATTCATCAGAGAAACATATTACATCTTTCTTATACGCGATGAAATGAAGTAAATACTACTATCAGCTAAATTCCTTCTTGCTTACAAAATTTCAGAACAAATCATAATTTTACAAAATGTCTCGATGACAGATCAATATCTCATAGAGAATTCGCAAATCAAAGACTAAAATGCCCGATCACATAGCAAGACTTAAACAACGGAATTATATTTTGACTATAAAACATGTAAATGAATATGCGAAAATGTATAATTCAAGTAGACAGTTAAGACACATTTAGCATTTACGCATTAAATAAAGCTACGTTCTTCACTAAAAAATTACACAATTAATATTACAGACGTCTAGATTTATATATTGCAAAATCCCATAATTTATCAGGCACACATGTTAAAAACAACCGATGTGTATATGATTAGGCCAGCCTATTAAAATTATAAAAATTGCTTTGCGTATAACGTGATAAAATATAATACAGAACCCCGCAAAAATACACATCTACACCTACACATAGCATTAGTTTATTATTATAGGGCCTATAAGCCGTTTTAAGACAGTATAATTCATACACACTATATGGTTAATTTTGTCTTTCGAATGCTATCATCAACATATGTAATGAGCTGATTCAAGAAGTTTATCAGTCAGTTACTGTCATCAGTATATATGTCCTAAAAACTAAAAACAAAGTAGGTTTTACCGAAGTGGTGTGAATATTGTTAAATATTGCGAAAATTATAGCAACCAATCCTTAGGTTTAATGGCCTCATTTAAAAGTGGATACACTATATTGAATTTATTTGTTATTTAACTACGTATCATAAATAATGTTCATTAATGTTTTTGAAAGTGGGGCTTTCTTCAACCTTCACCATATTTAAAAAATGTGGTGACATATAAATGATAAAGGAATTGCAACGTCTCGTGACTTTGGCTATATTTCACTAACTAAAACAACCAAATTAGTGATGTCTATGTTGTGCTCTGGCTCGAACTGGTACGAATTATAACATAGTTTATTCAGTTGAACATTTTCCCATTTAAAAAATTGACATCTGTATGTATGTTTATCTTAAAACATCACAACAGTTAAAAGTTCTTGTGCAATCGTGCGGATAGTTCGTGAATTTATTGATTATTATCAAAGTCAAAATTTTCGGGTCTTCCATGTATGAACAAGCCATTAAAAGATACTAAAAGCAAGGACGACGCTTCGTTTACAACCGTTAACCAAATTAAAATAGAACTCGATAGTTAGTTAAGGAATTGTATTCATGAAACTTTAATTGCGGAATGCATCGATAATAATGCATTTAAAACAAATTAAGCTAAATAAAGCTGTTTTGAATTTGTATGATGATTTTTTTAGATGATATGGTGATAAGTGTTTTAAAAGTTTTTTTAATTCTTATAGCGTTTGTATTATTTTTCATCACTCTATTAAAAGGACACTCGTTGTCGTGCGGTATCTTCCGTATGTGTAATGGTACAAAACAAATTTCGTATATATCTTTACAAGTAAATTAAGTCACTGTGAATTTCATGTACAAAGACATTGCTTCCTTTTGTTGTCGAATATTTCGTTTTTGTTGTTTCAGTTTCTTCTACTACGTTATGCTGGTATTAGCTATCTCGACACTCTGTTTGTATATGTATGTTAAATCTGTTGAGAGTAAAACTGCACATTATACCATCTACATGATATTACATAACCAATGTAAACAATGCTTGGAACGCTGCGATTTCTATTTTCATTGTTATATGCCCTTGTTTGCAATATTTTGACCATTTTCTGTAACTGTGACTTTTCTCAATAACTAGTTATAGTATTTAAGCTCAAATAAGTTAATTGTCGTGTTTTGCCCACTTTACTGACACGATAGAGCTGTTGTTATAAACAGCAACTCGCAAGACGACTATTTAATCAATTCAAGTTGATGGCATCCGTTGGTTTGATTAATGACACGGTGACTGAACATTAAGAATGTGTACACGTGCAGATGCTAAGTGATTTGCTTTATTAATTTGACATATAGCGCGCTACTATATTCAAGTCTTCAATGAATGTACTAGTTGAAACGAGAGAATAAAACAAGAAAATTGTAACGTTTCTTCGAAAGATATGTACGCACACCAGTTAACAAAATTCACAGCAAATTTAGGATATTATTACTGTAAATTAAGCTTATATTTTTGTTTCTGTTGATTTAAGAAATCAAGTTTGAACAAGTTATATCAGGTTGTTCAAGACTGAACAAAAGTTCGTTTACGCTCGATGACCCATGAGTGGTAAGTTATATAAAATCCATTTATACCTGTAATTCGAAACGGTCTTCCAATCAGTGATATTCTAAGTATTTTGATTTTATATTGGGTGACGTTTAAACCCTAATTTTACAATTGTTCAGGACATAAAAAATAACTGCGCCAACTTTCCTTTAAGTCATTTTTAAACTCCAAATGTATTGCAACTACAAACAACCAACAATAATAGCTATGGAAATTATACCATTCACAATGCTTAATTATTATGAATTCGTTTTACTATTGACTTAAACTTAGAGGAAAACTGACTTTTTCTTAATATGTTAAATGTTTAACTCAGAAAACAAGAGGTACAACATTGAGGTGGTTTAGAGCCCCTTCCAAGGGGATTGACTTTCCTTGTGACACTGAAACAATATCGGGCATACTTTCCCACCTTGTGCAAGGCTTTCCGTCTTCTGGTTTGATCCACATTATTCCTGTGCATGGTTTGTACTGCGATGGTCTGGTGTCAGTGTTGAAACACATTGGCTGGCACATAAGCCCGCATCCGTGATTCGCGGTAACCATGAAAATAGACGGCCCGACCTCTGGAGCACGTATGGCGATGATGGCATAGGCAGATGGAATAGTATTTCTGGTATTTACTACGGCATAGTCGGTGTCTTCTCCCAGATAACTGAGGACGTGTGTAGACATTTTAATGATAGTCGATATTGCGTCGGATAGCAAACATTTCATCCTCGGAGTCCGGGCATAGTTGTCGGATCCAACAACGCTGTATGACACATGAACAGGAACAATCAGCCGATGAATTCGTCATGTAATAGCTAGGGTTTTCCATATATGAATCTAGCGTATTCGATACCGGTACAGGTAACAGTGTCATCGGTTGTGCGACTGGGAAGGCATTTTCTGAGTTAACGTCTTGCGTAGCGCTGTAATCATGTTTTCCTAAAAATACACCACTGGCAATTTTTCTACCCAAAACATCGAATGTCCGGCCCTTGAATTCTGGTGCAATAAGCTTTTCTCCTACTTCAAGCGGTTTTTCTTCATTTCGCTGTTTTGAATCGTTTACACCAGCTATGTTTGGCATCTTATTATACTGCTGTATGGCCCTCTTCCGACGAACCGTGCTAGCTTGACCCATCTGCGTTCTTGGTTCAGCGGGAGGGGCGCATAGAAAACTGTGCCGATATCGAGCAATGCGACCTGCTCTTGCGGGGATGCGGCAGTTTCATCCGCTAAGAAAGCCATTTGAAGACTCAGCGTACGTTCAATAGACACACACATCCCGCGGGCCGGGTGCATGTTAAATATGGGGAATTGCAAACTGGACATGTGGGCGAATGTTCGTATCTGTACCAGTTTTGCGTCCAGTAGCTGCGATAACCATCAATGTTGCGATATCCTGGCAACCCGTCCATTGCTCTTGTTGAATGATGTTCACCCGTGACTTCTGGATAATCTGAGCTTGGGTCTACTCGGCAGTCAAAGAATTGGTGGTTGCGAAACAGTTCCCAAATGAAGTCTACAAATGCGTGGTGAAGGAAAAATACGGGATCGTGAGCGACTGTGTTCAGACCAGACATCTGCCCACCGACCCAATTATGAGGACCACCATTGAAAAATTCAAGGTTGAACTGAGGTAACGCAGTAGGACTGGTGATGTCGCGAGTTCGACAACGCGTCATGATTCTTAGAATAATCTCTTTGGAAAACAGCTGACTTGCGCCGCCAATATTTCTTGTCAGCGGACCAATAGGAGTTACCCAGTTTGCGAATGGTCCAGTTGTGACCCGTCCTTAACCGTTTCCAAAGAACGCCGATGAGAATACGATTGTGTTTACCGGATTTTCCATATCAAAGTCTAGCGTGGAGTCCCAGTATGGAAGGGAAGTTTGCCTATCAATTCTTCGTATTGCTTCCTCGAATCTGTAACAACCCAAATTTCAAATGTATAGGCATTGAAATAGTTACAGAGGCGTTATATAATAATATAATTACAATATGGTAATTTCATAATATCGTATAATAAATATTGTTTCGACTTACAGAGCTAAAAAGACTGTGCCACCCGAGAAAATTTGGACCCTGGTGGGCGGACGTTATCACAATACCGCGGTGAAGGTTGGCGAACGTGTCATACTCACCATTCTGACAGATAAAGTAAACACACGGGTAGAATGTGAATAGGATATTGTACATTGGAATAAATAAGAACAATTTTTTTTTATTGAAATCGTTTTAGCAATGTTTAACGCACGATTTGAAAAAGCCTTACATCTCACATTACATCATATGGTTAAACCTATTGGTTCAAAGACTACTATTCACTACTTATCCGATGATATTTGAGAAAAAAGCAAGTGACAAATTGTCTTTAAAAATCAGGACAAAACGCATATATGTAAATATGTAAGAGGTCGTGCTAAACTGAATATGTAGTCACCGTTTTGTAACGGTGAAAGCAAAACAATTGTTTCGGTTTTGATCGGTTGAAAATCGCGGCGAAAAACACACTTCGCTCAAATTGAATCATAAACACAGGCGTTACATTCATTTTCATTGCACTTGTATTACTCGATGGTTTAATAAACAACAGAACAATAGGATCTTAATGATTTTGTAGAACATGACAGAGAAGTATCGTCAGCAAACAGAAGGGTAATAATAAGAACATTTTCTACAGTATCATTAATACAAATCAGGAAAAACCACGGTCTTAATACTGAGCCCTGAGGGAAACCGGTATTTACTTGTAATGACAAAGACTATGCTAAGCCAACAAATACTTTTTGGTGTACGGTTAGACAAGTTACTTTCTATCCAGAGTGGTATTTTTCCACTCATTACATTTTGTTTTAGTTTCAATAAGACCTTAATTCCTAAGTCGGGCAATGGCCTTGAATATTCTCATTTACATGATTTGAGAACATGACACCATATAGCACTAAGCCCTGATCAAAAGTATGCATCTCAGCAGGAGGCCGTTACGCAGTTTGTAGAAGTCCGGAAAACAAGTATTTAATATATTCAGCTTTAATATATAATGTTTTGATATACACGCAGCTTTCAATTTTAAACTCTTCACAAACAGACGTGAACAGTATTGATTCGAGTAAAACTTATTGATTAGACCTGACAGATTTATGTAATACAAAAGCAATATCTTTGTAGATAAACTTGCCCTGCATTGCATCCTACGAAAGAATTTTAAAGGCAGGTTTAAGCTCAATTGTAACACTAATCAAAAGCGAATTGGGACTATGCCTGTTTATATTGAGTAGTATGCTACATTCATAAATGCCATACCGTTTTCATCGTCTGCAATACTGTATGAAATGCATTTCTTTCTCCGTCGGATATCCGTCTATATTCCCGTCGAGTTCGGAAACCTGTCGGTGGAAACACATTGCCACAACCATTGGCACATCCACAACCACAAGGATTTGGAGCATCGTACTGACTTGGACCATCGAACTGACTTGGACCATCGTACTGACTTGGACCATCGTACTGACGCTTGCTTCTTGAGTTCTTCACACCTTTTGGTTCTATCATCTTAACATAAATTAATTTATTGTTTTATAGATATTATTTATTAATGAATTATAATTTGTATCAAAATATTAAATCAAAAAGGGATATTGAATCGTGCAGACGAAACTATAATAGTTTACCATGTTAATTACACTTAACATATGTTATCAGTTATACAAAATCGCAATTGTGATATTATCTGACCATGATGAGTGTTCAGTATATTAATATATTTATGGAAATGACCACTCATCAACACTATTGTTTTTTTCAACATGTTGTAACCAGAGTTCCACCGGCGTTGCAAATAATACTACACACTTTAAACAAATCATCTGATAAAGTTAATAGTATTATGTAATTCGCAATGTTAATGGTTTATTATTACATTAAACAAATTCCTTGTAATAGCAATACGATTTATAATTGTGATGTAAATAATTTCAACTTATATTATTAATCTAACAATTCGTTTGAATTCCTGAGTAGTGTCTAATTAGTTAATTGATATAAAATCATCAGTCATATAATTTAACTAATGACTTCAATTGAAAGATAAGTTTCAATCAAGCTGCCTGTAAATAAAATGCTTGAATACACTTTTAAATCTTAAGACTTTCATGATCATATTAGCTTACGGATTCCAGAAGGCGTTTAACGAAGTCTATGTTCTTCTTCGTGATGTTGTAGTCCTCTCATCGCACCATGTCAGTGTTCCACACGAACTGCTGAATACAGAATCGGTGCACATCCTCTAGCGTCTCCAGTATAAGCACTTCGGTGCCGGCGTAGTCGATCGCTATCCCTACGCCAGTCGGTTTTCCAGCATTTTCCCGTTCTTAGATGTTTAGAACGGATACCGAAGCGTTTCGAGAAGTGGTGTTTGCTAACTTTGAAAGACTTTTGACACAGTCAGCGCGCTCTGATGGTAGGAAATTGTCGATCTGGGCAGCAGCAGCATATGTGAATATCAAAACACACAAGACTGCCAGGATTTTCTTTAAATTGTACAATCGAATATTGACAAATTTTAATTAAACACCGCAATTAAGTTTTCTCTGTACGTGTTTCTTGTTCTAATAAATATTATGGTTTGAAATGTGGATTTTCAGAACGAAGCTTTTTGATAAAACGTGATGCCGCCTAAAATCGCTAATAGTTATAGCCCCTATAATTTAAATACCTTTCTTTCTTATGTTGATAACTACACTTGGAAATTATGTTGATAAACTATCAATTATTATTATTGTTGTATGGACATGTGTTATTTAATTAAAATATATAAATTGCATACATAGCAGAGTTATATAATATTTTTTCTCAATAATGTTAAATAAAATAATCATACATAAGATCAACAAATCATATTATGCCATTAGTTTACTTTTCCCAAAACAATGTTAATATAAAATGTGTACTCATGAAATAAATAAATAATTTATTTATTGAGTCTCAATTAGGCGCAATCGTGTTTTAAATTATTATTTATGAAGAATGTTTGGTGAATAAAGACCCTTAATGCAACAATATGACTGCACTGTGTCTCACAATCAGAACAATAAACTTACGGCATAAAGCGCTTACATTTGTAATGCACCAATTACTGTGTTAAAATGCCATATAATGCACTACAATGTTGCGCCATTCATACCACTAACACGTGTTGCTGATTTGATTTTTTTCTTTTCAATCGTTTTATATCTTTCGCAAGCAGACACATTCAACATGCGAACCAAGTATTATACAATGACAGTGTTGTTAAGAATTGAATTTATATATAAAAAAGAAACAAATATTGATTGACATTGGAATAAAAAATAAAAAAAAGTTGATACAATAATTCCTTTACATGTATTATATAGATGGTTAGGTATAGTTGTTTCACTTGAAAAGATCTAAACTTTATACGATACCAACGGGAACAATTGATTTTTTCAAAGAAACACTTCGATAAAATAAACGGTTGATTCGTTGTCTTCAAAATCAGTTCTGTAAATTTATCGGAGAAACAATACATCATTTCTCACTTGAACTATGGACTACTTTTTGGAAATTGCAATTTGATTTGAATTTGAATTCCTTGTTATCATAGAAAATCTTCAAAGCGAATATAAGAAAAAAAAGTACAAAATGTTTGTATTCTCCTCTATGCTCACAAATTTAATGATAAAAAGGTCTATTGGAAAACTTTACATATAATTGTGTTTTTTTTAAACTGTTAATAAAAAAATCAAACTTAATTGCAAAGCCTCCATAGCAGTAATGAAGATATTATTGTTAGGTTTTATTCTAGACGACTTCAATTTAAAGTCTAAAGTTGGGCGAAAGACTGGATTATATATAGGAAACCCATGGTAAACTCCCCTTTTTCTCAACATCCAGTGGCATAGCCATGTTGGATATGTCGTGCGTTTTTTTTTCAATTATGATACTAAAATCTTTATAAACAATGTAAAAATGTTTTAAAGGACATTAATAAATAAATTAGCATAATGTTTATGAATACTATTAATTGTGTCTTTTCGGAATTTTGCTCCATAAAGAATTTATCAAAAATAACAAAAGGCAATATTAGATATTTTCAACATATATTTATCATGAAAGTCAAAACATAATAGAAGAATAGTGATTCATATAAACTCTTCACAGAAGGGAACTCAATAGATTATACAATAAAAGACAATACATTTAAAAGTACATAATTCATGAAATACAAATTACTAAACTTAGGGCCATCGAACTGAAACGGTCATTACAAACAATTATTTATTTTTTTTTTTGGGGGGGGGGCAAAATGGTTGAAAGTAATATCGAACTTAACACTTAGCCAGAACAATATTTAAATCATACACAAGAAAAAAACAACTAGATATAAATTTTATTGCATGGCAGTTACAATTACAACGCAATGAAGGATGTAAACTAGATCTAATCGCAATTTTATGACACAATTGGTTGATATTGAGCCTAGCAATACAATTGCAACTTTTTGATACATGATTGGATGAAGTAAATACTAGGACCAGCTAAAGTCCCTGCTGAGAAGATTTAAGATTTACAAATAATTGAATAAAACAAAATTCCAGATGACCACGAACGTATGTCGCATATCTTGTACACGTAATGAAATGCGCCGAAATCCATGTAATCGTTCGTGAAGTCGCCAAAACGATCAAGAGATGAAATATCATGCAATTTAAAAAAGAGATCGATTGCAGCCGTAAGTGAAACGTTTGTTAACTTACTAACACAATCGACATTAATTGAATACTATTCATGGTGCAGGGAATGGTTTCCAACTGAAAGAGATATTAAACAGTTAATCAAGAAGAATATTTCAGTCTATGATAAGGTATTAAGTCCAATCTTAAATACCTAAACGTTAAACGTTATAAAAAATATTCTCAGTGATGTGCGAGCACAACCCACTCTCCTATTGTTATTGGAGTCAACACAAGAAAAATCAATCCAAAGGTATTTCGGGTTGCAATTTTCTAATTTTCTAATTCCTCAAAACCAACCGATAACATATATGAAGTTGAACATCGTTTACATTTGTATAAACATTGGAAACCATTCAACATTTTTTATGTACATTTTTACAAATTCGGTATATCTTAAGCATATCTGCAATATATTTGCCACTTTGCAGCACCGTATATAATCATTCGGGAGTAACCGTTGGCATAATTGAGCGTTTCGTTCGCTTCATTTAGGTTTGTTTTGTGGTGAATAACGCAACATGGGTTTTACGACTCTGCACATAAATGCCTAAAACGCTTTATTACAACAATCACCGATTCTATCTCAAAAAGCCCCCGCATTATTTTTATCATTTTAATTGACTAATCACCTTATAGGCTGTCGTGGACGGCTGTTAAAGTTAAAACCTTGGCTCATTGATTTGTACTCGTTAGATTTAGACCCTTGGACCTTAAATACGGAATATACATTGATTGATATTTCCGAAACACCGAGTTGTTTAAACTTTTGTTTAAGACCTTGATTCTAAGCACTAACTAATAACTTTTTGATATCGCAATTAACTAACCATTTTGAAACATGCTCAACAAACAACATTACAACATATATTATAAGATATTATATGTCAATTTGACTATGGAAATCCATCCTTAAAAGCAAGGGTTCACATAGTTTGTCTTCTTTACAATTTAAAAGATACAGTTGGAAAGGTATTACTATTGTTGTTTTTAAACCGCCATCTAATAATCTTGCATGTTCAGGACCAGAGGAATTTGCTTAGACAGCTTGTTTTCAATGCCTTATTACTGTCCGGGATTTTCTGAAATTATACCATGGAAGCAACACAGTGACCAATTGTATTACAATACATGACAATATATTTGTAGCTGCATAAAACAGGAACACAATAAAGATAGGACCATCGCATTAGAACGAACATGGCAAATAATCTAAACGGTTTAACAGCGTAACAAACCCCACAATTAGCCAGAAAATATACACAATTGTAAGATAGACATTAATGTCATTGCATAGAAGTTATCATTAGGCAAATAGGGAGAATAAAATCTCAATTTAATTTCTAATTTCTTTTACAACTGTGTGATATTCATCAGAGCAACATAATTACAACTTTCTGATACGCGATGAAATGAAGTAAATACTAGTACCAGCTTAAGCCCTTTGGTGATTTCAGAACACAGCGTAATTTAATAAAAAGATCCATATGATCGATAAACATCTCATAGAGAAGACGTTAAGCAATGATTAAACTGCCCGACCATCTAGCAAGACTTGAAACACGGAATTATTGTTCGGCTATAGAACCTGTAATTTTATATTCGAAAATGTATTATTAGAATTTATAGTTAAGAAAATTATTTACAATTTTTGAAAATATTAGCATTTACGCATAAAATAAAGCCTCGCTATAAAATTACACAATTACAGACGTCTAGATTTATATATTACAAAACCCCGTAATGTATTAAGCACAGAGGTTTAAAACAATCGATGTGTATATGAGAAGCCAGCCGATTAAAAGATACAAATCGCTTTGCGTATTACGTAGAGTAAGATAATACAGAACCTCGCACAGCACACATACACATATATGTGTCGCATTAATTTAGAATAATAAGGCCTAAAAGCCGTTTTAAGCCAGCATAATTCATACACACTATCTGGTAAATTTTGCTTATTTTCCGAATTCTATTGATCACGTATGCAATTGGATGATTCAGGTTGTTGATCTGTCAGTTACTGTCATCAGTGTATATGTCCTTAAAACTAAACAAAACGTAAGTTTTACCGGAATGGTATGAATATTGTTAAATATGACGAAAATAACAGCAAAAACATCATAGATTTAAGAGCTGCTTTTAAACGTGGATACAAAATACTGATGTTATCGTTTTTAAACTACATATTATAAATAGTGTACATTAATGTTTTTGAGAGTGGTTCCTTCGTCAGGCCTTCATCATGTTTTATAAATAAAATAATAATATATTTTGACAGATAAAGGATAAAGGAATCGTTACGTCTTGTGACTTGGGCTATATTGCACCAACTAAAATAATTAAATGAGTGATGCATATTGTTATGTAGAAACATTACATCCGTATGTATGATTAATTTAAAACATATCAACATTTAAATGTACTTGTGTCATCGTGCGGATTGTTCGTGCATTTATTATTTATTATCAACGTAACAATTTCCAGGTCTTTCATGCATGAACAAGCCGTAAATAGATCATAAAGTATAGGGCGACGCTTCACAGCGAAGTTATTTCGAAAAGGCCTATATTTTCTTCAAAATTATGGTACTAAGCGCTTGATATTTTATTGCTAACACAGAAAATAAAATTCAGAAAAGATTGGTGAAACAGTTCTAAACATTTTCATTATAACTGTACACGGATTATTGGTAAACGCCCGTTGGTTCTTTCTTTCAGGACAAGCCTTTAAAGCTATTATTAAAATGAATAAGTATTTATATAAATTTACTTATATGTTTACGAGTCACAGATAAAATCTCTTCGGTAGACTTATAATGCCATCTTTGAACTATAGCAACGAAATGTGTGTTTTTTTATATGTATATGTCTAGTTAACCTGTTCATATGCAATTTTGTAAAGAAATCCTTGATGTTAAAAGATATGCACAAACTGACTTTGTATAGGTCGTCTTGATTTATCAATTTTCCAGGTATGTTAACATTATTAGATGTTTGATAAAGTTAATACGAACAGAAAAACATTCATTTAATAAAAATGTTTATTTAATGTTGGTTAATGATACAATCTAAATCCTAATAAAATGAACTGGTTTTCTCAAGACTCGCTTTGTAACTTAGGGTTTGTTAAGGTCTAGCTTTTTCGAGATGTCGGAAACGATAGGGTATTTATTTCTAACGTTAAACAAATATTAAATGATAATTGAATTCAAAATTGGAATGCGAGATGGTGTAACTCCAATAGAGCCAGCTTGTTTTTAAACTATTGCAATTTTTAAATTTTAGCCTTATATAAAATTGTGCTCAATTAAATAAAACAATCGAATGGGTTTTTCGAAATAAAGATGCTCTTCACATAAATTGTATGTAGAAAATGGACGATGCGCTTAACCTTTTCCCGTTCCTATAAGCGAAAGAAAGTGTAATAAGTGTAATACATTAGAAGATGAATTCCACTTTGGTTTATAGTGTAGGATGTAATCAGAGATAAGATCTCAGTACATACCATTCTATAACAAACACCGACCTAAATGCTAAATTTTATTGAATTAATAACAACTGAAAATTAATCTGTTACAAACATAGCTCATTTTAGTAAGGGATGTATGTGTTAAATTTTAAATTGTATTTTTAAAGTGTCATAACTGTATTTGGATGTCTTGTATCAATTGTTATTATCTTTTCATTGAATGCTATATTGCAGTATCGCATCTGATAACACACGTCTTCTGCGACGATATGGCTCTAAGGTATTTTACTAATTGTAATTAATTTAATTTAGGCTAGTATGTCAAATTCAACCGCTATATTTTTATATAGCTTTTTTCATGACGTTTAGACCATCTATATTTTCAATTGTGTAGGTTGTCTGTATATGGTTTATAACATCAATGTTCATCAACATCAAACGACGTTATCATAATGCATTTGTTTACAAACTAAGAGAAGTGCAGTCTGTAAATAACGGGTGCATATTTTTTTATATCTATCTTTGACTTCAAAATCAATAGGCGCCTTACGCTTTTCAAAAGAAACCATCCTAACAATGTGTTCACGGTGGTACTTCAATGCGTTCTTTAGATATCGTGCAGAAACGAATGGTCTACGGATCGACCCCCGGTCTCTTCTAAGGGGATATGGATAACAACAAAACAAGATTTTCTTTAAAAGCAAAACAGATTTAACTCGTTATATAATACAACTCCATAAAGCCATACACGTGGAACAAAAGGTTATAATATCCTATATTATTACAAAACAATATTAAATGAAAACAAATATTACTCAATCAACACATATATCGTAAAATTCAATGTTTACATCTTATGCTTGAGACTTTGTACCATTCAATAATGCTTAATACAAATTATATATTCATGTAAAGTACAAATACGATTGTCCTGTCAGTTTGAGATGATATGTATCAATAAATAAACAGTGTAAAAATCACATGCCCTCGTGTTAATGCAATATAATCAGCATTTGAGCGGTATTAGTGTATTAAAAGAGTTTTAAAAATATTTTGGACGGCATACAATCACACAGCAAACAAACTTAAATGTATAAAACTGAGGCAGTAGTTTGAATTGGTCAATGCACATCTTTTGGGGTTTTAACGTGTTATGGAGCTGCAAACTTCAAGCTTGTAGAGAATTATTCAAATAGACATTAAATAAAAAACACCATATAGCATCTCCAATAAATCAAACATATCTTCAAAAAGTTAGTATATTTTCATTTACTTACTATTTAAGTACTCAATGCAAAATGGGTAAATGCATTTAGCATGGCAGAATAACATAAAGTTCTTAGGTACAATTTAATAAGATATAAAATCTTAATTAATAAATACTACAATTTAAACACAATAACTAATGCTAGATTCATTTGCAGATTTGAACCAAGTGTTGTTTTTTTATAAATATTTTATGTACAGCATTATATACAAAAATGTTACATACAAGTCACACTTATTGCTTAAAAAAAATGATCATATTTTATTCATGCGACTGTCTACTTAATACTGCTTTAAAAATCTTGTTATTACACACATTCGTAGCCTTGAATTAGAGAATGAATATATATAATTACATATTTCTTATTATAACTCAGAAACGTATAAGTATTAAATAACTGTCTCCATGTTCTGTTTTACACAACAGCTGCATTATAGAAAACCATTTTAAAAATATCATTTTTGTTAGAAGGAATATGCTTGAACATACATTTCATTATACATTCCATGCTTCTACTAATTTAATATAATAACTAGTATACAAATGGCAAGAATGCATATGATCTACTAACATGCGAACACAATATGGTATTGTAGTTTCAATTACAGTGAAGCTAAGCACAAGCAACAATACTTACAACATGCACTTACAAGACAATAATAGTATAGATATTTAATGTCTGACACAATTACATAACAGCTATACGAATGGACGGACATACACAGTAAGCAACATATATTCTTGTCATGTACACGGTTGCGATTAACTTCATTACCTGTATTTTATTGGTACATTACTCTAGAACAATATCCAGTAAATGGCGATTATATGGGTATGATTTTATTGAAATTGTAAATCAAAGTGTATTATTCGTTTGTATATGGATGATAGAATGGTTACATGTATTCGCATATATCTATTTTGAACAAAAATCAATTCAATAATTGGCCGACTGAGCAGTAAACATTGATAAAATATACACGTTCCCCTTTACCATAGCTAAGACAAATACAGACTTTACAATTAATGTTCATGGAATTTAAATAGATGAAAAGACATTACGCAATAATATTCATGAATCAAATTATCACATCGCACTTTATGAATGTATTAACGGTCAATATCAAAATATAAAGGTATATTTAAACCAAATTCCGCAATTATACCCATCTAATCGCCATTAACTGGATATTGTTCTATAAGTTATATAAAGATCTTTTACGTTAATCAAATTATAATATTACAATATTATTAGGCATAATCTGCAAATATAAAAAAGAAAGATGTATGTACACCAAAGTTCCTACTATTATACTATAATAACCAGATACTTTTTTGTTTTCTGTTCTAAATTGATCCAAGTTGTCAGTTAATGAAACAATAAACTGTCATGGCTATTGATGCACGTAATAATTTTTTTTGAAGTATCGTTTTTTACCCCAACTCCCCTTGAGCCAAAACAATATATACTTGAGCTGCAAATGCCTACCCTCATGGCACAATATAAAACCATCAAATACTAATATAACGGAACGTACTAAGACTAGGATATTTACTATTTAATAAGTTTTTTATAAATGTGTTTACGAGAATTACCTTACTATTTTTCGGTTGAAACATTATCGAAACAAATGTAAGTTAAGACGTTTTTTGATGTTGATAGGACAAAGACGTATATTTAGCATGTTCATGGTCTTTTTTCATTTCGCTTTGCCCATGGATCTATTGTACAAGAAATCGAGGCCTTGTGTGTCTTCACAACCATGTCCCTAATGGAAAGTCGAACTACTTTGTTGGGTAATGTTTTGGTGAAACGATTGGTGTATATAGAAAGCAAAGTGCCTTTTGCAAAACAGTTGTCTTTACATGCTAAGAAAGAATTTAGCGCTAAATGGGAACCGTTAAACTTGTTTGGGTAGGTCACAATACCAGACAAAATTATACGTCCATTGTTCTTCGTCATATTTTGAAGAAAGAAGTCCAGGCCTGAAAATACCATTAAAATAACGTTAACATACGCGCTACGTGTAAATCTTTGTGGAGAGTTGATTTTAATATCCAGTTTTAAGTTCATTGCAAAGTCTTGATTTCTTTGAAACGATCGGTATGCCATGACTATTTTGTTAAAATGAACATATATTTGTTGTATGTTATTTTAGACAAGTATCAAAGAAATAGTAATAAACTACACATTAAGACTTATACATGTAAAAACACTCACGGGTTCTTTTCCTACACTCGGTGGTCCTGTTGTAGAACCCAGTTTCACACTCCGTGTAAGGACAAATCGGACTGAAGAATCGCATGTTCTTCTTTGATGTATGATTATCAACATCCCATTTACTTTCGTTTAAAATATCTTTTTCCATAGTTTCGATTAAATTGTCAGTTGAAATTAACATTCCTTCGTGACAGATCTGAAACATTATAATAGTTATTGCAGTTTAGTTTATTTACCCTATAAATTATGCACCCGTTATTTACAGACTGCACTACTCTTGGTTTGTTAACGTATATACACAGAGGTAATTATTTAAATGTGATTAAACTTTTGTCACAGTTTTTGAAAACATTACTTACAGATATTGAATACAAAAGCAAAAAGTATAGTATGAAGCATACCACATTTGAATGTATTAAACTTGGTTGACGTGTTGACATAAATCGTAAAAAATGTCGTTTGCCATATATTAAAACAGTGATTCTACTTTGACAGTGTATCCATTTAAAAAACGAATACTTCAAAGCCTGGCAAGCAAGTGATACCAAGCAATTAATTAACTTATTGTTTTATTGCAATGGGCATAGAAAGCTTTGGGTTTCATTATAAAGCATATTGTCATTGAAACGTACCCATTTCGCATCATTAAACGTCTTGTATATCTTTGTTTTGTAGTCATAGCACGTTTTGTTGTGGTCATCGTCTTGTTTTCGGACAGGTATTCCAGCACTACTTGTCACTGGTTTATGGCACAGGTATTGTATTTTGTCAACAACTTGACCCCCACAACAACGCTGGTAGGATTTGGTATATACCACTGAAAATAATGTAACTGCTAGTATAATTTTATTTGTCGCGCGAACAATCGAAAAGATGCCTCAAACTACGGAAAATATGTCCGATCACCTTATGTATTTATATCATGGAATATATTGTTTGCCATGTATTAGATTGGGAAAACGTTGATATGTTCATATTCATACTATTCAGTATTATCAAAGCTCCGGTAGTTAATATAGTCAGCATTAATCCATTCAATTTGTTTTGTAATAGGTTTCAAGTGATATTTCTCAAGAAACACCAAGTTCCGGTTCTATTCAAGATATAGCTCCAATTCCCTAACTAATACACTTAATACTAATTGTGCAAACATCAATAAATTACACTTACGCGCCCCATTACAACAACCAATGGGTTGCAGGCTAGTATCAATCAGTATTCCCCCGCAGCATTCCTTGCTGGAGGTGTTGTAGAGACTCGTCCCACAGCATTCCCAGGTGTAATTTGCTTTGGGATCAAGATGGTTTGTCGTTTTAAATTCGCCGTTGCAGCAATGGTAACGTTTGGTTGAACTTTCAATAGGGTATACGACTAAAGTAAAACAATAAATCAGATAAAATAACATCATTATTGAAATATTTATGAAAAAACCATCAACAGCAATGTGCAATAATACATACTACAACAGGTAAAATAATATAACAGCATACTATGCAACACAACCAAACAACAGTCGAAATTTAATTAAGAACAAAATAATGAACTTGATTGCCAGTTTTATTTGACAAAATTAAAATATGTCAATATATATTTTTAAAGCAGAATCCCGAAAGAAACATGTCTCTATTTGGCAAATAGATGGTTCTCGCAACTATACAAGTCTTAATCCTAATGATCGACCAATTCATTTTGTGAAAGAATCCGAAACCGTGTTTGCCATGTTAATCAAGGTAGCAATAGGATTAAATCATATCTTCATGAGGATCGCAATTCAAAAAGTTTGTTGGCTTTTAGACAAGAAAACTAACGCACATGTTATATGAGTGAACAAGAAATTAACATGCTTTGATTAAAATACCAAAAGTCATATTCAAACATCACAAGTTGCATATATTCAATGAGATACATGTATTTAACATCTGTGTATGCGAAATATTACGTTGAAGAATTCAAAAGTTTTAAGCTAAATTAAAAATCATGTTGCATATAACACTAATAAAATTCTACACAGATAACCAGGCGAGCAATTCGCGTCCACATTCACTTTTTTGCTATTAAGTGCTAGGGATTTTTTATACAATAACGGACCCCAAATACATAAAAGCAACAATAAAATACGATAAGCTCAGATGGTTTATTGCATTAGAACGGTTTTGCAAAGGAGTATGGGTTTAAAACAGTTGAAATCATGCCTAACCTCAAACATTTAGCACAAACCTTTATACAATATAGCATAACAATTCAAATATAAATATAGTTTAAAATAATAACAAAAAGTTAAATTTAAAGATTTTCGCTTAGTAAGTAAATAATCAATATTAAGCGCAACCGGATAACAAATTGTTGATGTATGATGAAAAGAAGTTTAGAGGAAGAAAAGCTCTTCTGGTTGACAAGATTTCGGAAACCAGAATTGATATTGTATAGATCAAATTGTACATACACTGCCCGCACTGCTTCACGCCGTCCAACACCAGCATGTCTGATGTTATTTCAGAACCCTGTGGGAGGTTTTGATCGATCATGACGTCATTTCGACACGTTTTTGCTCTTCTTCCGTCTTGTGTATCGAGCTCTCGCAGCTGGGCTCCATTAGCTGCAATCAGCATATCAATCTATTTAAGTATCTGTATTTATTATATCTCACCTTTATTCACAATGCTAAACTCCCATAGGCCATCTTGACATAGAAATACTGTCAGACCCAGCGGGAAAAAATTACTGTCCAAAAATTACTGTCGCCCGCTACCTTAGCAATCACGTGCGGAATGGTAAAAAATATTCTGTCTCATTCGCGCATGCGCAGTTCGCAGTTTTGCATTTTCGTTGTAAACAGACGACCATAAATAATATAATAATATAAATTAATAATAATAATAATAATAATAATAATAATAATAATAATAATAATAATAATAATAATAATAATTATAGATAATAATAATAAATACTAATAATATCAATTGTTCCTGTTTGAATAATTTTTTCGGTATAATAAAATAAATATTACATGTCTGACTGAGTGAGGGCAAATAATGACAGTTTTTCCTGTAGTTCACAATTTAATGTCACCCTGTCAGACATGTAATATTTATATAATGACTTATGAAACCAGTTGTCCTTTAATACCATGTTCGTGATAATGAAACTCCGGAAACATTATCAGGAGATTGATCAGTGTGTATTCTATTTAAGACATGTGAACAGTTCCCGTAACAACACGCACACAAATCATGACATACAACATAATTGTTTATTGATCACGGCGCATGAGATTTGAACGGTCGATGCAGTGTGGTTACAAAATGTGTTCCTCAAGAAGCTTTTATTTAGATTATCAACGAATGTTCTTAACGAATTTAAAAGAGTTAATAGAGGCGTGAGAACTTTTCGAACAGAAAAATATGAATTACCGACACGTGTTTATATACCATTAATAGTTATGGTTATATACCGCTGAAAACGTAACGAAACGTGTAAAAGACAATGAAATAACGGAAATGCATGTTCATTTAGATAATGTTACTTAAATTAATGTTTCATCGTACTCCCAGATGCGACTTAATAAATAAAATAAGTCAACTTAGATATATAAGGGCATTTATAAAAAGTAACACTTAATTTGTTGTTAACTTTTTCGATGGTCTGAATCTTGAATCGTCAAAACGCACAGTGAATAATTAATTATTAATTATTAATAGTAATATAACATATAAGTGTATTGAATTAAATTGATAGCCTTTACAATGCAAGCAGATACGAAGAACGTTGGACGTTTAATGAAAATTTAAATGATAAAGCGGGAAATTTGAAAAAAATAACAATGACATAAGTAAATTATATAAAAGATCGTTAAAGATATAACAAATTGCATCAACCTTGTGTATTACTTTTTTAAGTACACATTATCGCATTTTTTAAAAATTCGAATGTTTTAAAAATGTTATTTCTTCAAACAGAACGTACAAACATTTAAATTCCGGTGATAGGGCAGTGCGTTCAGGCGATTATGAACGCATACTTTTCATTCGTTAAATTACAATGTTATGTAAATATTGTTGTTTTACCTTTTGTAAACTGCAAGTGTCTTTCCTGTTTAACAACACCCTTGCCATCCCGACATTCCATTCTGGTTGCATTTCCAGGATTTCGCGTGAAATGTCCATCACAACAAATGCCAGCCCCTTGATAGAACGTTTGGTTTCCACAGCATGCTAGAATTCGAACAATGCAATATAAATTGCTGTTGATAAATACAATGAAGCATCAGGAAAATGATGTTTAAGTAGATTTCACACTCGATAAAAATATCATGCAAATCAAAAGACTAAGAGACTTGTACTCGTATAGTTCGAAATAAATGTTGGATCCGTATGTTCATGTACCAAACTAAAAAAGAAACAATAATCGATTAACACAATTCAGAAAACAACAAGAGGACGAATGATGGCCTTAATTCGCTCATCAAAATAATTTTCTTATATTTAATACATATGTATGTATTTTAAACCATTTAATTGCCGGCTTGACCAACTTGGACTCGAGTGGAATAATGCAAATTTAACTGATGACGGTCGACAAAGAACGCAAGGTGACAGGTTGAAGGTGAGCCGGAAACCACAAAAGAAGTTTTATTATGGCGTGATACAAGAATCAAATGCTTAATTCAATGCTTTTGACTATGTATTCCTGTCTTTTCCAGGATTGTTTTCTACCTTTCTACCTTTCCCTTTTTCGAGTATATTTCTCCCCTCACAACCGTAAAAGTTCATGTACACACATGCTTAACATGTTCTGAACGAACATAAAGTTGTATAAGGGGAAATAATTGCTCATGACTGTACGGCATTTTACCTAGTTTTTGTGCTTTGCTCTCAACCAGTTCGTAAAGTACTGAACCACAACACCCGTGTGTGCCACTGTCATATACTATTTTTCCTGTAAATAAAGAAACAGAATTATTATTTATAGCATTTAATTACGGTACCGCTTTGCAAGAGCATTTAAATCAATGAAGAATGCATCACACATTGCAACATTATTATGTTCGTATTATTTATACAAATAGGGCGCTATATAATGAGAACCAATATTTTCCATAATTTCACAAGATAATGCACAATGCACATTATTATGTTTTTCTTAACTATTATATAACACGTGTATGGGCATTTGTCGTTAAGGAATGCTATTAATAAAATGGCGTATACATTTTTCGAACGATTTTTAAAAATACGACAACAAATCACTAAGCAATACCTGCACAACAATTGACTTCACTGCCATTTTGATGTTTCAGATGCAATCCCGAACAGCATACATACATGTTTGTGTCGTATTGCGTTAGCCCATTGTCCACATGGCAAGTCAAATCTGAAAACACCAATATGTTTGTTCTACAAATCATTCCAAAATTGAAATTTCGTTTCTAGAAGTTTCAAATAAAATGGCGATCGTAATGTTTAAGCTGTTACTTATTTGTTAAAGGCTTGTTTTTAAAAATACTGTTCGTTTAAACATTTAAATTATTTTTATAATATTGCTGTAATGTGGTATTTTTTTAATAAATATGACCCATGAGATGAACGTTTATAATGGTTTTATCTACATCTTACCATTTCCGCTGACCACTGGTAACAACAGCACTACCACAAAAATTCTGCAATATATTTTAAGCATATCCATTAGTTGTTACATATTTATGTTTTGGAAATTGGCATGCAATAAACTTCAACATAATTAATGCTATTTAGAAGTATTTAATTGATATAGTCTTCATCGGTGCGTCGAATTAGTGGACATATTACTCAATTGACGGAGGGAATTTCCTTCTTTTCAATAATTAAGTATTAGCTTTCTATTTCTAAGTTGTATGGGATATATCTATACCACTTGATACGGCACCGGTATCCAAATCTTGTTTAAAATTAACTTCGCTTTACGATAGGCCCTGGTCACTCTACATAAGTGTGGACATAGGCCCTTGTCACTCAACATAAGTGTGGACATTGTTTAAATGAAAATTCCGCCATAAAATCTCGTTTGCTGGTTTTGCTATTGTTAAACTCCTACATCTACAGAGGTGGGACGATTATAAGGCCGAACACGTGCTTGCAATTTCAAGAATACTTTACTAATTACAAAAACCATGATTAAAATAGACTGTGACTTGTCTGTATGCATGTTAATAATTTTGAGTTTTGGCAGTTTCTTAAAACTTTGACTCATATAGTGAATATATCGTATGGAAATAATTATTTGTAATGGTTTATGTATACTGTTGGAGTTCTTTCTTAGGCATAGTGGGATATATATATAACTGCTAAAATACTGTTGACATATTATCAGCGCGTTCGATCTCGGGTCCTCGTCAGGAGATGCGGATGGTTAAGTCAAAACGTTAACTCATTCACATTCTGCAGAGCTTGAATTTGTGGTCTTTTTATGCCCACTTGGCAATTTAATAACAATTACTTATGAGTCATATATAGCTGATACTCGGCTTGAGACGCTTTTGAATCTGATTTGAAATGATGAGTTGAAACTACTAAACCGGGGATTAAAAACTTGTATAACATATCAATAATGTTATGCAAAGTAGTTCTATTAAAATGAATTAGTTTCCATACAATCGAAACATTGTTTTGTCATTCGTTTAACCTACTTACAAATCAAGGTAAATTTGAGAGGCTATACAGGCTATACGCGTAAATTAAGTTATACTAAATCAATTTAAAAAAATAACCATGCATATTCGCCATTAGGTTCTCTGTCTTTATACTTCGTTTCATGAACTGAGCTTACGTACTTTTTTTCCCAGAATCCAGATTTCAATTTTGAATTAATGCCGTTATTATAGTTACCGAAAATGTTTGCCGATATAAAAAATAAAATAAAAATAAATTAAGAGACATATTCCAGATATGGATCTTTATCCATATATGTGTTTCATCAACCTAGCTTAGGTACATTTACATTTATCGCAGGATCCAGATTCAGACGGTTACTCGGACACTCCGGGGTAAAGCCTAATTTCATCGGTAGGGCAATACAAAGTTCGAATATGTAGATAATAACCCGGAATTTGATAAAATTATAAAAGATGAACAATTGAAATCCTGCCATATCTGGATTAAACATGTGAATGAATTGTCCATGATAAATCTTCTGGGGCTGAGACCGCTGGTGGATTTTGCAGGTTTTCTATGAGCGATGATTTTAGCTCCGTGAAAAGTTCCACGAGAACGTTAGCAAATTTATTAAAAAGACGTCAATAAAATCATTTAGTAAATATTTAGTCTTATCAGTATTTTTTAAAAATATAGATTTAGTGCCTATTTAACCGAACGATATTTTATTTGTCTTTTCAAATTCCAGATTTGTACCGTTAAATGAATCACTAGTTTATTGCTTTCAATATTAAAAATCAAAAAGTTTGGGTCACGTGCAACAAAAGTTTACTAATAACAACCAGACTACGCGT
Organism: Dreissena polymorpha; assembly: GCF_020536995.1. NCBI lineage: Eukaryota > Metazoa > Mollusca > Bivalvia > Myida > Dreissenidae > Dreissena > Dreissena polymorpha. Next base: position 26,579 of record NW_026273443.1, on the reverse strand, counting down.
GAACATGCTACAAATACAAACAAACGTATTAATTATATAGGAAGCAGTTACATAGCCCTCAAAAATAATTTAATAAAAAAGCAAAAGCACATGTATACTAATACAAATTTTATGAAAGTGTAATATACTGATGATGATGATTTTTATAATACTAATTATGATGATGATGATGATGATGATGATGATGATGATGATGATGATGATGATGATGATGATGATGATGATGATGGTGATGATGATGATGATGATGATGATGATGATGCTGACGATGATGATGATGATGATGATGATGATGATGATGATGATGATGATGATGATGATGATGATGATGATGATGATGATGATGATGATGATGGTGATGATGATGATGATGATGATGATGATGATGATGATGATGATGATGATGATGATGATGATGATATGTTGATATGGTTTGCTGAGTAGGTTGATGCGGTTCCTGTCTAGGTATCTTTTCGCACACACTGTTAACTAACAATACCAAATTATCCTATTTGATAGGATTTTAATAACGACTGCATAATAATATTCATATTATCTATGATATTGTGGTACTAAAAAATAAAACCTTGTTTTTAGGAATGCATACAAAATATATTGGTTCGAAAGTTAAGGCTAACCATATATAGTTGTTACTGGTTGAGTCGTGGGTTCTGTTTGATTCGTGGGTATAGAAATCGCCTGAAATCTCGCGATAGAATGTTCGCACATGATGCAGTTCGTTACGGAAAATTTTTTAGACAAGGTCACCATTTTTTCCGATCAAAAATGCGTCAAAAACAAGTAAATAGTGTAATTCATCATAACTTGATAGGTCGGTATGAAATATTTCCTCATGCATGTATTGTTCATATAGTGTTTCAAAGTAACACAAAATCGTTGATTTAGAAGTATTTACCATGCTACATCGTCTGTTGACATTTTTTCACAATCAATTAACCTGCCCTGCAAGGTCAGTTTAAAGGCTATTATAGTATGCAAATCTTGAAATTTTGGCAGCCAATCAGAAATCACGAATCAACCCGAAGCTTATTTTCATGATGGTAGTTTGACACTATCAACACAGTCGATTATTTTGATGATAAAAGACGATAAACATTTGGAAAAAAGCAACAAATCTTAAAGAAGAAAGGTTAATTATTATTTTCATAATGATTCATGGTCATATATTTATAAAATATTTGTGATGTAACAACTTCATGAAAATTACCCACGACTCAACCAGACTATAGGATAAGTACTTTTATGCCTGCAAAACCATGACGTGGAAAACCATGTGTGTTAATTATAGAACAAAGGCCAAGTCGACAATCAATCCTATCTCGAACATGAATTCAAACTATACATTTTTGCAGTCTATGAAGTGGTAAATGTATTTGTGTCGTATTATACAAATTTATTATGAATTAAAGGGATCTTTTCACGCTTTGGTAAATTGACAAAATTGAAAAAAGTTGTTTCAGATCCGTAAGTTTTCGTTTTAGTTATGATATTTGTGAGGAAACAGTAATACTGAACATTAACCATGCTCTAATATAGACATTATATGCATCTTTTGACGATTTTAAAACCTAAAAATTATAAAGCGTTGCAACGCGAAACGATTGAATAATTTGGAGAGTTCTGTTTTTGTCGTTAAATTTTGTGAAACTACGAAGATTGCTTATATAAGGTATAAAATACGTCACGAATGTGTACTCGGCGGAATAGCTCAGTAGGCTAAAGCGTTTTTACTTCAGGACTCTGGCAGGACTCCAGGGGTCACTGGTTCGAAACCTGCTCCGGGCAATGTTCTTTTCCCTTTTTTAATTTTTTTCTTGATTTTTTACTGGAGCTTTTATGATCCAATGTTTACATTTATCAATATATAGCATTTAATGAATAAGTTAAAAAAATGCCAAAATCTGTGAAAAGGCCCCTTTAATTATAAATGATAGGGATCCCGTCGTGTCGCTTGTTTTATATTAAGAACATATTTTTTTAGAGGCATGGTTTCCCAGCATATTATTCAAACAGGTTTTTTAAAGCATGGTTTCCCAGCCTATGCTTTTCCAATTTCCAAATACGTGTATCCTTATATGGAATATGAAACATATTTAGATTTACTACCTAGACGACTGCGACTATTTTTTGTAAGATTAAGAGTCTCTGCACATCCTTTAAGAATCCAAACTGGGAGATACGCCCAAAATAACATACCACGAAATGAACGTTATTGTTTATGTTGTAATGACTTGGATTTAGAAGATGAATACCATTTTATATGTATATGCCGATGTTACACTGATCTTAGGAAAAAATATATAAGCCGCAAATTTTATATAAACCCATCCGTATATAAATTCCACCAGTTATTAGTTTCATGTGACAAATCAGTTATTTCAAATGTATGTATATATTTGAAGGAAGCTCTTGCTTTAAGAAATACAATTCTAAATAATGTTGTTTAAACAAATTCATTACCGCTTTAATGGGATTTACGTATTCTTGCAATTGATTGTGTTTCTTTATTTTTGTATTCGCAAATGACCATTTATGTTATGTTAAGTTTTAAAAAATCCATTACCGCTTTGATGGAATATACGTATCCTTGCGTATGCGAATGTACTTATTTTTGCAATTGATAGTGTTTATTTACATTTGTATTAGTAAATGACTTATTATGTTATGTTATGTTTAAAAAATAAATTTCATTACCGCTTTGATGGAATTTACGTATTCTTGTAATTGATTGTGTTTATTTATATTTGTATTCTTAAATGACCATTTACGTTATGTTATGTAATGTAATATTGTTAACCTATTTACGTGACAGAAATCAATGTATATATTTGTGTATGAAGACGATGTACTTATGTATAAGTCTGAATAAACTGTCTGTCTGTCTGTCTGTCTGTCCTAATAATAGACTGATCCCGGAAAAGCACGAGTTAAGAAAAACCCACTAATCACCCCGGCACAAACAACGCTGATCCATTATATCAACCAATGATAGCTTTCTTTCAATAATAGAGGTTGATACGGTGTGTGATTTTGTGAGGATTATAAATGGGTCATGTTTATTTGTACCAGCAGATTAGTGGGGTTTTCCAAGAAGTTGCTTTTTCCGGGATACATATATTCGTTTAACATTTGAAACTCAAGTAAGTGTTGTGGTTTTATCTTAAGTATATATTAAAGAATCTCAGGAAAGTATTTGGGTAAATATCAAACGATACGTACTTTATCCATCGCTTGACTCCTGTTTTGTCAGCCGAGTTTACATGTAAATCCAAACACATTTTACACACGCGTCGGCTCTTTCAAAAACCAAGATTAACACTATAACGTTATTTTATAGTGTAATGTATGTTTCGTAAATCTAAAAAATGATTTGCCAAATATCTATTCTAATTCAGATAAAATCCCGATGTATTTATATTTATATGTTTCATCAAAATATAAATTGTTTTTAATGTAATCATGCATCAAATGCCCTTACTCCTTCAACACCTTCATTCGAATAAACGAATGAATGAAGCACAAATGATTATTTATATTCCAATTTTGGATTAGATGTCATTTGTGGGAATCCTGTCATTAGCTGCATCAATTTTCAAACAATAATTCGGTAACGTTGGTAAAATTTTATTGCATATTTCTAAACTATTGACTCATCTTAATCTTAGGTTTTCGATATAGATCTAAATTAGCTCCACTGGTCCAAGGGAAGCAACTCAGACAATTAAACCTCATGCATGAATTACTTACATTAGAGTAATCTAACCCTGGCGTGTGATTCACGTGCACGTATTTCTTATTTTTTTAAGGGAATCATCTATTTTCTGCAGGTAACTTTTGCTTTTATTTGATAACTTTTAAATTACATATAAATCTGACATGAATTACTATTTTGTATTTTTCGCAGTCGCTTTAAATAATGCGTTTATTGTATAATATATTATTAAGAAACTAATGATAACATTTAAACCTTGAACAATAAATCTTTTGAACCACTAGGCCTTACTATTATTACTTTTTATTGAGAAGTGTGTATGGGTATTGAGCTTTTATTTAAATTTCTAAAATATATAATTTAATATTAACAGTTAAACGATAAACAATACTTTCAAACAAGGAAGCGATGATAAAATATATATATTGTTACTATGGTCGTATATTTTTGTTTCTTCTGACATAGAAAAAAAGAGTTAAATATCATCTAGAATATTCTGTGTAATAATGAAAACAATTGTTGATTTAAATTGTTCGCTATAAAGAATAGAGTTTCTCAATAAGTAATTCAAAAGCTTTACATATTAATTGATAGTCTTTTTTTATAAATAAAAATAATGTTTTCCGAACATTGTATGGTAAAATAGATTAAACGAGATACAAAATGCTCGTTTTTATTTGTTGTGGCACAATATATTCAATTTTAATTTTCCACAACGATATCTATTCATACGACACACAAACACTAACGTGGAACATGAATGTGTGTTTTACAAAACACAAAAACGAGCATTTTGTATCTTGTTAAATCTATGTTACCAGACCGCATCTTGCGTTGAAATTTTGGCTATTGCTATAAGGAACATTGAGTATTTTATGTGTACACTTTATTTTTCAAAATATTGTACTTAATATTTTTTGAAGTTGAGTATTAATGGGCTTTTAATGCTGAGTTAAGAAATAAGACTCCCAATCTGATTCACTTAAACAAGTAACACATTATATTGTGTTTCGCGTAGTATTCGTATACATATTGTACAATTAATATGTGTATAAATATGTGTTTACATGTAGCGTTGCATGGGGTTTCATAAATTTATAGTTTGTGATATGTTTTGGTTTTTGTATGCCGATACAAAATGATATGTTTTCATAAAGTTTTATAAATACCGCTTTCAATAATGGTATTGACTGGTTAATGCCGCTTTTTACTGTAAGAAAAATAACGTTATTTGTTTCTATTCGTTAGTGGTTTTCCGTGAATCGATAGCTTGCCCTCATCAACTTGTACGTATGTTTCATATCTTGTTCAAACATAGAGATATATTCTGTGTTTTGTTTCATATTTTCCATTTAGCACGCGTTGTAATTGACATCATAAAAACATATCAAGCTAAAAATAGACATTTTAGGTAAGTACTACGAAAACGTACATAAATAAAGACTTACATCTTCTCTAGTTTTGAAGTGACATTCACCTACCGAATTGTGCATGTAAGTAACACTCTGTTTAAGTATTGATCACAGCTTGATATACCACGCTAACTCACGACAGTAAAACAATGGAATTTGAACGTAAGTTAAGAATGAAAAAACAAACCAAATGTATAAACACATATCTGTGACATACAATCTCATTTTAACCTTAACAGCGGGAAGTCAATTGTTTTTAATAATGTTTATTCATAATTTTAAAATCTTCCACTCGTCATTTTCGTGGGAATATCGCTATCGTTACGCATAATGCAGGAACCGCTCGCGTAGGATATATCATTAATCACATAGTCTGAATGCTTTCTAAAGATTCCGAACCAATTTCGATGGGTTCCAAAATATTTTCGCAAGTGGTTTGCCGAAAATCTCGAAACTGACAAATCTGACGTCCACATTTTAAAACGTCCTAAATTTGTGTATCAATGATTGTTGCGATTCCGATCAGGCACCAAAGATTCAGAAGGTTTAAATGTTATTCGTATAATAAAACGACTTGACAAAACATACGATTTCTTATCGGTAGAATAACATCCGTGGACTTTTCAAGTGTAAATGTATGCAAATGACAGTAACAGATTCACTTAGATAAACTAAAAGTTTAACAAACTTACATATCAATACGTTTGGCATAGAATATATCAAATGATATCAGTTTTTTACTGATATTCTCTCGTATTAAAGTATTAATACATTACTGTCAGACATTGTGTAAGTATACTTTGTCTTTCGAGAACATTTAAGTTTTCTTTCCGGAGGATACGCTGATTATACATGTAAAGGATGGATTTTCCGTATCGTGTTGCTTGTGTTGACAAAAAACTTATTGCTTCCTTTGTCTGCATTTAGGTGAACCGCATGTTCTTAGAATTTTAACAATAATGACCTATTGTAATTGGAACTTTTGAGGTGTAACAAGTAATCTATAAACGAATACAATGTTTGTATGAAACATTGGATTAAAAGAAGTGTCGTCAACCTTATCAAAGAACATAAACAATTCTATACACATCACTAAACTTATTATGTTCAAAAGCCAATAACTTTTTGAGCATGCCTTTTAGCAGTATTAGAAATGAACACGTTCCCAAGATACTTTAAAACGCAAATTTGCTCGTTTTATGCCAGAAGCATAACAAAATGTCCATTAAACATTACCAAAACGTATGTATTTTAAATTGTTCGGGAAAACACATGTTGAACTAAAGGAATCGCCATTCATCTGTCGTCCGTCAACCTTTCATTCAAAAGATATATTTTCATAAACCGTTTGCCAGATTTTAACGACACTTCACAATGCTCCTCTTTCAAAATTGTTCAAGTCGTTCCGGTCTGCTGCATATGTAGCTCAACAGAGATCAAAGTAGATTTACAAATACATGTATAAACATTGAACAATCTTTTCTGAAACCGCAAGGGTAAGGTGTTTTATATTTGGTACGTAACATCGTATAGGAGATTTTACATTGTTTGTTTAAATTATGTCTCTTTGAGTCAAGACGTACTATGATTTCGAAATATTCTTTAAAACCAATAATTATTTATTTACAATTAGATGTGTAACGTCGCATAGTTTCCCTCTACTTAATATGTTAAAATCATGTATCTTCGGACAAAACTGGCCACGCCTCAAGGGTCACATGATTAATATAGGCTTATTTAGTGAAACGCACGAGTTAAAATATGTGTTGTGTAACGCTTTAAAGGCGTATTTAACTAAGTTTGTTCAAATCACATCATGTTGTAAAATTGACAAAGTCCTAGTGGTCACATGATTTATTTAAATATATAATGTAAACACTTATTAAAGCTTTTATTAAACCGCAAGTCCAAGAGCTTTGATAACAACAGTACCATGATGTTAAATATTTGGCATGTAAAATCATATAGTGATCCTCTACGTCATCCGTTGAAGTATACCCTTGGAGTCGAAGTTGGTCCTGTCTGGGAGGGTTGGTGTGTTAACATTAGTTTAAATTATATTATATAGCATCATAAGTTTTCTGAAACCTTAAAACAGCCAACTGTGATCTTTGGTATATGACGTCAGATTATAGTCCTTTACAAAGATATTTCAAATCATGACCCTGAGTTCGAAAATCCCCACGTCCATAATCATGTTATCACGAACTTTCTTAGCCCTTTTTTGATTGGTAGGGATAAATCTTGTTAGCTTTGCTATTTAGAAATCCCAATTCCACTTTTAATATTACGTAAATATGGCGAGTTTTATTTATAATTTCTCTGACGACTGGAATGATTATATGTTTAAATACCTATGTATCTCCTTTCAAACTGTTTAAACAAACAGCATTGACATAAACATATTTTCTGCTTAAAATAGAAAACAAGTTTATATAGTTATATACACGTTTTGTACATGGAAGATAATGCGAGTTCATTTTGGCTTACGAGTTAACGAAATCATCAAACATTAACATTAAAAATAAAATAATATTTTAAATTGACGATTTAATAATAATGTATATATGAAGCCTTACTGCACACATTATAGATCAAAACATTTTTACACCTTGAAAAAAAGTTGTTCTCACACACACACACATGGTTAAGTCAGCTAGATTCCCAAGTATGACGAAGTCGGATAATCCAAGTTTTGGTGGAATTCCACATTTTCGTTTTCTGTCTGCATATCGCATAGGCACATATGATATGCTTGTGGTTTATTCAGAACAAAATGTCAGGTACGACTAGCCTTCAACAGGTTAAATCCATCGATATTTTGCATTAACAAATAAAAAAGATTTATGTCAGCATAATCCAATTTATGTTTAATATTTAGTTCTATAAGTGGCCCGGTATTGAATAAACAATGATTTACTGGTCGTGTTTTAATTAAAAAAAAAAGGAAAATAACTAGAATTTCACTCCTGATAATATATTTTTGTGTTGTATTATTCCTATATTAAATAATATAATATTTGTTATCCGTATTGTTTGATGGATTTCCCTACCGAGTTTTATGTGATCTTTTACCGTCAAACTTTGACTACTTCATTGACCAGTTAACTTTGATACAAATTACTTCATCACTTGTTAGAAAAACATATTACAGATCACTCGACATAGAGTGTATATTTACAACTTCGATGTTTATAGATTGTAACAACATTGGAGTCATTAAAGAATAAATATAGCATTTCGGTATCGTATTAAAATTATCATATATGTTTTTCAAACAGGTGCAAGATTGACCGCTATGGAAGCTAGACGGGTCGTTCGTAAATTAAGCCTGACCGTCAACAAATACACTTGCATTAAATAACTTTTGTTGTTATGGTAACATACTAATAGATATAACAAGAAATGTGTCAATAGGACACTGATATCCCCACATTTGCCTTGAAGCTTTACTTGTGTCGAAGCTGTTTTAGGTCCAATATTATACGTAAGACCTCTTCGTGTGCCCTTGCCCTGTCAGGTATGTAGACAAGTTATTCACGCATCATACCGTCTCCTCAGGTGAGCGATAGGTAATGCATCATCAGGTGAAGCAGGCTCTGGGTAACCATTTTTATAACCATTTTTCTGTTGTGTAGGTCGCATATGTTTTACATGCGTCAAGTTAAAATTATAATTATAGCGTGCGGGATTCTTTTCTATCTGTGGGAAAATAGACTAGAAATATATGTAAACCATTATATATGATATTGAGTCCGTATGATAATGCAGTGACACAGGCCGTTATAAACATCTTGCATATACATGTTAATTAAATGTCGGTTTCAAATACAGTAATTTATATCGAAATAGACGATTTTGAGTTGGTGGTACGCTAATTATATGCATATATGTAAACCATTTTATATGTTATTGAGTTCGTATGATAATGCAGTGACACAGGCCGTTATAAACAGCTTGCACATACATGTTAATTAAATTTTGGTTTTAAATACAGTAGTTTATATCAAAATAGACGATTTTAAGTCCATAGTACTCTAATTATATGCATTTGATTTGGAAGACGGACATTGGGATCAGACAATTGTTTCCAATGCATGATCGTTACATGCACTAAGCATCGAAAAGTATTGTTGAGTAACGTCATTCGATTGTGTCTGTTGTTTTTTAGAATTTACAAGATTCTGAACGTGTTGTGTCGTTCTTTTTTAATAAATCTTAACTGTCTAATTTCGTGACTATTTCCGGTATCGGAAGCAAATACAAACTAAAACATGCCGACATGTATTCAATGGTCAAGACATATGTCAATTGAACATGTCTTTAAGATAAACTTGCAATGAGATACGTAACCGATGTTATATGTAATGAAATGTACAATGTACTTGTGAATGTTTAAGCACAAACATTTTTAATATACTTGACCACATATGAGAGCACTAACACGAGCAAATGTATATTTTTAAAACATATTTGAAGGATTTCGATAAATGCATACATAGATCAACACAACTTCTAAAAACGCAATTCAAACAATCAAACAATGCCAGTACGGATTAAAGGACATTTTAATTTGTTTTAAAATATACATACCAACATATGTTTTAAATAACATAGAAAAACAATGAAATTATAATATGTTATTGTATTTATTACAGCAAGTAATAATTGTTTTAATGCATAAGCTAAAATATTCATAAAGTAACTTTAAAATGTAAACATTTAATTAAATCTGGTCAAAGTGAATCAGTACAATACAAATGAATTCATGATAATAGACATTAACTACCATGCAACGCGAATAATAAGAACAAAACATAATTAATCATATATGCATGCACACTAACAATGATATATATCATAATTAAAAAAATGACACACATTTTACTAAGGTTATCTACTAAAAAAACAAAACAAACATGAAGCATGTTCAGATTATTTCAAAAAGTGATGTAGAAAGATAAGCTTTTAATTTTTTCTTAAATGCCATTAAATTGTTTGTATTGGTTGGGGTAACGAGTTCCAAATTTTTCTGCTAGAAAATTCAAACGATCGTTTGAAATAGTTTGTTTTGAGTATTCGCACAAGCTTTAAATCCCCCTTTTCGCAAGATTGCAAGTTATAGTGATTATTGTGTGAAGGTGTCAACAGGTGACGCATGTATGTTGGTGTTTGATTGTGAAATGATTTAAATACAATAACTGACGTGATTTATTGATTACGCTATTCGAAAGTTAACCATTTTATATCTTTAAATAGGGGTTTTTAATTGGTGTTGTATTTTTTATTTAAATTATGTGCACCACAACGCTTTTGTAGTTTGACTATTCTATTAATTTCCGTTTTGGCTGCTGAACTCCAGGTTACGCATGCGTAGTCAGATGAAGGTGAGTTTTAATCATTATAGAAGAGCTTACGCATTTCAAGGGTTAAATATGGTTTTATTTTTTGCAGAAGAAACAATCGAGATGACATTTTTGAACAAACGCTGTTAATGTGAAGTTTCCAGGATAGAGTATTGTCAAGGTAAAGACAAAGATGTTTTTGAAAATTTAATGTTTTGATCACCGTATGTGATATTTTAGGTTTAAGATTTGTTATTTTTTGGGCTTTACGTTTCGAACCTATTACCATGTAAGTAGTTTTAAATGGATAAATAATCATGTTATTAGTTTGGCACCATTCATTTACAATCGAAAGATTTGTTTGTAGCTTATTTTGAACTGTTTAAATATTTGTTCCCAAAGTGTGCAATGTTGTATCAACAGCATACATTGCAGAATGACATGTAAGATTTAGCAAAAGATCATTAGCGTAAATAAGAAATAGAAGAAGTCCCAATAAAGATCCTTGAGGAACCCCAGCAATGATGCTTTTACAAGTAGAGGTAGTGTTTTCAGCTTTGATATACTGAAATCGATTGCGGATATATGAAGAAAATAGGTCGCATGACCAATCATTAAAACGATAGTTTTAATTTGTATAAAAGAACCCTATGGTCCTCAAGATCAAATGCTTTTTTTAATCCAGGAAAATTGTACCTACCAGATTTGCATTATAAATTTGTTTAATCAATGCTGTTTGACAAGAACAATATCATGTATAAACGTGTATTTATTATAATCAAATCGGTAAGAGCAACTACTACTACTACTATTACTACTACTACTACTACTTCTACTACTACTACTACTACTCCTACTACTACTGCTGGCGCTACCATTTCCACTACCACTACCACTGCCACTACTACTACTACTACTACGCTATTCTTCCGTCTTGTTTATCGAGTTCTCGCAGCTGGACTCCATTCGCTGCAAGCAGCATATCAATCTATTAAATAATCTGTATTTATTATACCTCACCTTTATTCACGATGCTAAACTCTCATAGGTCATCGTGACATAGAAATACTGTTAGACCAAGCGGGAAAAATATTACTGTCCAAAAAATACTGTCGCCCGCTACCTTAGCAATCACGTGCGGAATGGTAAAAAAATATACAGTCCCTTCGCGCAAGCGCATACGAGAGTTGTGCATGTTCGTTTTGTAAACAGACGACCATAAAAATATACTAGACTACCACTACGACTACGACTACTACTACGACACGACGACTAATACGGACGACTACGACGGACTAACGACGACTACGACTACGACTACGACGACACACTACCACACGACTAGACGACTACGACTACGACACGACGAGACTTCTACTACGACGACTACTTCGACACGACTACGACATGACGATAGACTACGACGACTACAACAAAACAACTACTACTACTACGACGAACTACGACTACTACTACGAATACTTCACATCGCTACTACTACGACTACTACTACTACGACCCACTACTACGACACTACATACTACTACTACTACTACTACTACTACTACTACTACTTCTTCTATTATTACTACTTCTACTACTACTACTACTACAACAACAACAACAACTACTACTACTACTACTACTTCTTCATCTACTACTACTAGAACGACAACAACAACTACTACTACTACTGCTACTACTATTACTTCTACTACTACTACTACTACTACTACTACTACTACTACTACTACTACTACTACTACTACTACTACTACTACTACTTCTACTACTACAACTACTACTACTTCTACTACTACTACTACAGCAACAACTTCTGCTACTTCTATTAATACTACTACTAATATTACTTCTACTTCTACTGCTACTACTACTACTACTACTACTACTACTACTACTACTACTACTAATACTACTTCTACTACTAATACTACTACTATTATTACTACCATTTATCATGATTTAATTTGTTTGAAAACACATAGTAACACAATTTTGTTCGCTGTCCTAATCTTTTGGACCCCTAATTTGGTACGTTGGCTGAAATTTACTGAATTTATTTTCTAATGTGACATCATGAAGGAATTTTGTTTTAAGATTGTAATATATTTTGTTGACCATTTAAGTTGTGTTACATGTGTACAGCCCGGATGAGTCTTTTGCCTGTGATGTTTGTAGTGTACTAAAATTGACATTTCGAAATGATGTCCATTTGCTGTATTGATGTTGGGTGGAAACCCAAGCATGCGCTATCAAATTGACATTTTGAAATGAAGAACGTATGTTGTATTTATACACGATCGTGTGCGAAAAACCTGATAGAATATTCATCGTTTCGTTACATGGAAAACCTGATGGAATATCCATCGTTTCGTAACATGGACAACCTGATGGAATATCCATCGCTTCGTTACATACTGATACGCATTTTTTGTCGTAGCAAATTATTGAATAACACATGCAAAGACGTGTATTATACTAAAGAAACCTAACGAGTTTTTTTAATGGCCACACAACATGTTTCTGCGGGTTGTTATATTCGTAATGTTACGTTCGTCCGTTCCTTCTAAGAATTAATGTGTATAGTGCTAACGACTTTTATCAGACTTAATTTATGATGATACTATCTATGATTTCATAAATGATTATCACACCTATGGATCGATATAAAATATATCCGCCAATATAACCATGGGGAATAGAATATTTCCGAATAATATAATCACATAAAGCTTTCAAGCAGATTTTCTATTCACTGCCTTCATTATTGCGACAATGCAGTTTTATGGACTACCATAACGTTATTATACTGAAGAAATATATAGTGATTTTAATATATAATTATATTTATAAAATTCACAATTAAAATTAGAATTTACTTTACTTTTAACAAATGCACATTGTATTGTCTTAATAATAATACATGTAATTCTCAAGATACGTTTGAGTTTGGGTTGATTTCGTATTCCGTATTAGCCGTCTCTGTTTTAAATTCAAACAATAGAACAGTTTAAATGTACATGGTAAAATTTAAAAAGTTACCGTACCTCTGCGTTTTCATCGCAAGTCCATTTTCAGCACATGTTCTGGTTATTTTCATCATTTGTATTTTATTTTGTATTGATGGCTTTTTAAGCAAACATTAAAACGATTAACATTACAATACATTGTCTTGTAAAACATGGCCATTTATTTGCGTATAACCTGTGTGAAACCCGTTGGGAAATTGTGGGAAACTGTCTGAGACATGTGTGGAAACCCCTGACTCATAAATTACATTCCCGAATTTCAAAATATGGAAATATTGATATATTACACGTCTTATATTGAATGTTTATGGGGGCTTACTTTCGTTAAGTTGCGGCTTCTAGCCGAGAATGTAATGACATTTCACATGTTAATGAAATAGATTGTGATCTAGCGTTGTCATATTTGTCATATCTGGGAAAACTCTAGTTTTTGAGTATTTATAGAGAAAAAATGTTTTCTAGGAATTACCACGCACGAACAATAACAGTGTAACGTCATGGCGCCATCTTGTTACACAGATCAAAGAAAACCACTTATGCCTTAAATCAATAAACAACTACGCATTTATTGTCTAAATACCATAAATAAAAATGTCTGCCTTTTGTGCAGTGATGGTTTTTGAAACAAACATGACAAAATACTAGGTAAAGGTCATTGTGTACTTGAATTTGTTGAAGAAACGTTTACACTGCGAGGCTTGCCTTCTAAGACGATACGGATAAATATAAGTATCAACTGGCATAAACATGGTATTGTTTTTATCCTGCAACATTTATAATAAAAAGGCATGAGGAAATCACAATCGTAGCATACAATTATTTACAACAATAGCCTAAAACATATTAAATTAACTGAAATGTGAACCCATACGTCCGGCATCATGCAGCATTTGTCCTTGCCGATATTGTTATTTGTTGTCGATACAAATTGTTCTATTACCACATTTTTTACTAACTGACATATACTTTATAAAATCCAAACAACTACTGCCTCTTGCTCTAATCACAAAATTAGCTTCCATCGCGATCCTTATTTTCCTTTTGAAAACAGTTTGTGTACGCTGGCAATTCTTTAGCGATAAACATTCGTTGATCCACTAACACAAACATGACATATTCATCAAAGAAAAAACATTTAAATTCTAGTACAATTCCAAATGAAAAGTAAAAGAACAATGCACCGCAATTCAAGATTTAACACTCTTTAAGTTACCGACACTGTTATTAATCCGTCATTTGTTCAACAAAAGCAATGAATTGAAAACATCGTATGATTCAAGTACATTATTCGTTATTATTTAATATTTAAAAAAATCTACAATGCAAAGTCAACGGTTTAATTCGAGCCATATATTGTTTTATTACAGCCACAGTAATCATTTAATGCACAAATGATTAGAGCGACAGAAAGCGCATGTAATTCAACTGTTGTCGACCAATATAATTTAATCACTACATAATCAATATGGATGTTTGATTTTGACGGAAAAAATAGTCACTTTGTAAATTACAATATTTGTTGGGTGTCTTTGTCACAATCATAACCAATAGGCAGTAACTGACTTATTGGTCCAAATACAAACTGTTTTTAGGAAAGTAGTCAGCGTTTAAAGAACAATTATCGAAAGCACGCACAACAAAATATACATTTAGAGAATTGATCACCTCGTCAAGTATTAAATTACTTTAGTTTTAACAGAAATCGATTTGCTGCGGGCAGTATGCTCTAAATCATCGCAAACCAAGTTAACCTTTTTTCGAACACTGTCTGTGTTCCTATATCGTGACATAAACACATCCTCCGGGATGTCGTCCAACAAAACACGGGCGAAAAGCGTCTAACTCGGCGTCTACTCGCAACGCGTCCATTTTGGTTGCGACGTCACTACGACTTCTACTAACATTTCGTAAAGTAACGAGAGCATTCCACAAAAGCAGTATACGTTTATTTTATAAATTGTTTAACACTTAATCATAAAACATGTTAGATGATTGTGTGCTATAGCATAAAGGAACATACGTTGAAAAAGTTGTGAAACCATTCTTGTCAGTTATATTATCTGAATAGTGTGTTTATTATTTTCTTTTATATTTTTCAAGTAACCTTAATATCTTTGAGTATTTCAGAACAATCTAGGATAGGAATGTTTGGACGCTTGTTTGTATCGTCTCCTGACAGACCGGACATGTTTTGATTCCACGTGCGCAGTCCGTGCACATCCGGTGGTGGGCACATGGAAGGAAAAGGACATTGGCGTCTTTGGACTCACATCTCATGCACAGAAGTAAGTTCTTCAGTCGCTGGTTTTCTGTAATTGGTTCTTCTGAAATAGTATTACAGATGTTTCAGTCCAATAGATGTAATTATATACGCAGCTAAATTATGAATTGCATATGCTAACTGTAATGCTCACATGGTGCAATGGTCATTTCAAGCAAATACACTAAAAACCGTTACCATGAAAGCAATCTTGACTGATCTTGTCACTATCTGCGTCAGTTCCTTGAATTTTCATTATTTTGATGAAAGCGATGACGTCAGCAATGATTGGTATAGTTCCTGGAAATGACAATGAATAATAATAATAATTATTATTATAATAAACACAAAAACAACAACAATAACATATGTTTTTCGTGTTGATATGATGCTGAGAAAAAAGTTAACACATACTAGTTATATAAAATTTCAAAGATATATTATGTCATAAAAGCTTTGTATAATTCCTGGAAAAGACTTTCAGCAGTTTATCTAACGTATCTTGTGATTTGTTCTTGAGACAAATGTAAAACAAATATTCTGACTATAAACGTGATCTTGTACGACGTGTTTTATATTATGTTATCTTTAGTAATTAATAAGAGTATCCCTGTAGTAAAAAATAACATTTAATGTTCATGCATGTATGCATTAAAAAAGAAATTCGCTTGATGTGTGTAGCAATATAAAAGATGATAAGATATATGATCATCCTTTACAAATAAATCGTAGGGAACGTTATTGCTTCTTTAAAACAAATAAAATGATTCTACAGAATCATTATTTACATAATTAAATATAAACTATTTGTGTTTTATAATTGACTGAAATTCATACCATGAAAGTCCCGTGACGCAACCCAGTGTGTAAACATAATTTAGTGCACTTTACATTGAGTAATGGACTTAATACTTAACTTTATTTCATAACATATCAATGAACACTTATTTGTACTTATACATTATTATATGTATAGAAATATATAGCTTAACCACCAAATGGCTTGTTTACCTATATCATGCATCAGAAAGTTGGACAGTTGTTAAGCCTTAAATAGTTATATTATTTATAACATTAATAAATTGTAGCTCTAATTCTAATTCAGTTGACAGATGTAGGTTAATATTGTCGTACATCGACATTACATTTAAAGTTCAACGCAACAATGTTAAGGTTTAGTTACAAATACAACCATTTTTTCTAATTCCAGACTAAACTATAGGTTCGGTGAGCTTTAAATCACACATTGCTTAGTATGCACGTGCTGTCCAAATGGGCTATCCAAGTTCAATCATTATAAACATATTTTTGGAAATTTCACAAATGTTTATATTTATAGATAAATTGGTATCCCAATTTAAATACTGTTAATGTGAAAATACTGAGCTCAGGCCGGGGATTGAACCCACGACCTCCAGAGTGGTAGTCCGACACTTTAACCACGTCGCTTAAGAGCTAGCCCAACAGCAAGGCTGTTGGACGTGACCTTACTTTACTACACTGTCAACACCCATAATCACATAATAGATTGACAAACATGTATATGTATAGTGATTTAATGATTATTCGACTATGTAAAATATAAATTGTTGCAGTGTGTCAACGATATTTCGATACCGTTTACGAACGAAACCACATTTAATTAAAAGATAAAAAGTGTTACCCGCGTGTATGCGTCTTCAAGTTTCAACTGAATGATTTGCGGATGTTATAACAATAAAGGTTAACGAATTTATGTTATTTTCTGGCATGTTGTTCGACATATGTCAGTCACATTGCAGCGGACAGCAGGTAAACCTATTCACACTTTTACTGGTCAAGATTCTCTGACATCGGCCGTATTTGCAAATAAAACTTTGGTATAAAATCGAAATATAATGATTATCAGCAGCTCCACATTACACACGACACAAACATTTACTGAAATTATTTAAATACGTATTTTAAACCTATCAACAAAAGATATGGCTTACTGTCGGTAAAATTTCTTAATCCGCATTTATTTCTCATTAATTTAATTAAAATTTTAAGAAGCCACTTTCGATTTCGAAACTATAACAACTAATATTCTGGTTGTCTCCCCTGCTTCCTTGTAGGTTACATTATACTTTATAATCGAGTAATATAGTGGCTCAACTCTCAAAAAAACAATCATCACATTTACTCGAGTCATGTTTTGCGCGTTAAACTGTTGTTATGGTGTAATCTTTTGGAGAAATTCATAGGATACGCATATGTGTTCACTATTAAATCCTTGAATATGATAAAATAAGAAACCATATTTTAAAATTGCAAAATGAAAAGGTTACATTGCAATATAAAGTTCCTGCTCGTATTCAGGTAGTAGGCCTGGCACAAACCTCAATTATCTCGGACCTGATGGTCTTGCCTTATTTACCTTATGTTATTTTGACAAAACATGCGTTTATAAACACATAAAAATCCATAATATAATAATAGGTGCTGCCTAATTTACGGGCAAAAGCTTATCTGATAACCATGTAATGCAATCAAATTTTTGACAGTATTGTGTAAAGACATTATAATAGTTTCAATACAAAAATAATGCATCCAAACAATTAAATCTTATTTATTTGCTAGATGAAGCATTTTACATCTACCAATGTTTAAGATCTAATATATTATAATTGTGTACTTATTTAGCCACTAGAATTAAAAAATAGTTCGGTGGCTGCGGCGTAATAGATAAGGTGCCCGCTAAGCGTTTCGGAAGTCTGGGTATTGATCCTTTAAGTGGAAGCGTTGTTTAGATCATCCTTTAGGAACCAGATCACAGGACAGAGATTGTTTTTATTATACCTCAATTCAACTAAAAAGCTGTTGATTCTTGCATAACCTAATTTAACATAGGCTATGAAAATAATGTCACATGTATGTTTCAAATCAATTTTTATTGTCAGGATTATCAATGTACAATGGTGTAGAACTGAGGGACAACATACATATTTGCAATTGAAATATTTAACAAACAATGTATATAGGTATCTCACAGTTTTTTTCGCAAACTTTTGTTGCTTTCTTTACATTCTGTCGTCACAAAAAAGCAATTTAAAGCAATTCATAAATACGAAAATCCAACAGTATTTAATTAAGCGGTTTAAGGCTTAATCTTTATATAGTGGTATGTAACCAAACAGCAAATTGGCAAAGTGCGAGCAGACGAGGAGTGAACATGTTAAAATAAGCTAAAATACTGAAAAGTTAATTCGGAATATTGATCAATTTTGTAAATAAAAGTGTTTCTGGTGGATTTAAACCACAACTTACTACAATATCGCTCATGATCACATGTTAACTGCTTCTTAGAGCGAATGGATTTTGGGTCACAGAATCTGACATGTAAATAGCCCATCGAGTGGCGCAATTGCAAAACCGCAGGAAGAGCGATAACGCGAGCATACGGACAAGCGTAAACTGATTTACGAGGAAAATAATTAATATAAGATCTCGAGTATATTGAAGCGATTAGAATCAAAATAAATCGGTATTCATGCTTTACATTTTAGGCGGGTAATATTTACCAAATTTGTGTTTGGAAAAAATTATCGCGATTTGTGGTAAACCAGTCTAAGACTATGGCTCATTCCCTTAAGGCCTGGAAACAGAAAACAGGAAGAAAATCAAATTAGAGCAAAAAGTCGTATTTGGCGGTGAAAAGCTTATTAATTAAGAAGATAGTGATCAATGCGCTACAAAATAATGGCTTTCCCAGCGTATTTTTCCCGAGGTATGAATATACGTGTGATATATCATTTGTCGAAGTGTCTATGTAGCTCAAGTGGTCCATGCATGCATCGCGAAAATATATGACGCGGGCAGACAAAAATGAGCCTGGATGGGTATGGCTATATGTTTATCGGAAAAGTCATGCGAATAACGGTTAACATCCGCCACTCTGCTTTTAAATGTTTAACGATATGTAACTAAGCTTTTTTGTAAAAGGCGACCGGTTTACGCTGAAATAGATGAAACCGCAAGTGAAGTGTATTCCGGACACGACAATGGAGTTTGAATTTTGGAAAGATTCCTTTTTGTCTAGATTGTGTTTGTTTTGAACAAAAATATTGTTTTCAACACTGTGAAGGAAAGTGTTTGTGGGATATATGCAAACAATTAAACGACTATTATAAACACTATATTTATATGCAATTATGTTTATTCCAATTATTGAAACTCTTTTATATATGCGATATTTTCATAGTACACTAATAAAGTAAGCCAATACTAGCAACTGACTATAATTTGTACTCTATTTTAATAATTAGTTTCACACAAATATACCGTTGTGTTAAAAAGAATTCAGAGAATCAAGTACCGATACGTCCTAAAATAGTCAGTTATTAATATTTCAAGTACGCGTATCTATTTAAATAAACACAGCCACATACAGGCATACTAGATAGATAAATAGTAAAAAATATCCCGTTGACATAAGAATCCGATCAATATAAGATGGACGTTTTGTTATACGTTTATTTAAAAATCATCCATACTAATACATAAGTATTATACCACTATCTTAAATGTTCAACATGCCAATATCTGAAATTGTTACATGCACCCAAAGAGCTCCAGCAAATACATGTAATTATTTAAAATGACTATCTTATAGCAATGACTACTGGTAAAAGAAATTATAAAGACAACATAAAGGTGAGTCATCACCGATGAAGCATCTCTACTATTCATAATTGTATAATTAGCAACTGGTTTTTCTTACACACAATGTTTGCATGTACACAATTCTAAACATATGCTCATTAAAAGAGATATTACATAACGCTAGAATGGAAATATAGGTTGCAATTGTTTATTTGTAGTTTCAAGATGTAACATGATTATATAAATAATATCATATACAAAAATTAATGAATAAGCCTACAATTACTCATATCAAATATCATATAAAATATTCAAAACATAACACTGGACGAATACAAAACTTTAATCTATAAACATCAAGTAAATGGCAATAAGCTCAAACTTTGGGTACAAGTCCTCGTGGAAGTAACAACGATATCTTTCTCCTAACGCAAATAAGAAATGAATTTAAATCGCATGCACGCAATATCTTGCCTTTTTAATGCAAAATATAATATTGATTGATTGTCTTGATAACCATCAGTTTCCGTTGTATCGCTTTGAAATATTGTTGTTTACATTAGCTGCGAATGTTTCCCATTGTTATTAAGTTAACTACAGATGCCCTCCTTTGATCAAGTAGCATTGCATCCTCAGTACACGGAGTTGAAGCGGAACCAAGGTAAACATACATTAAAATTGGATTCCTCTCTTTTAAAGCATGCTATGTTCATAGAATATTCATAAATAATACGTTGTTTGGTGGTTCGTAAAATGTTATCATCAGTCTGTCAGGCACTCATATAATAAGCTGTTCAATAAACTAATATATGTGATATAAAAGTTCATATTCTTAAAAGTGATGTTAAAATAGTTTAACGGACATGTCGGTTATCTTTTTTTTTTAATTACTTTCACGAATCCGCAAATTGCATTTCTGTTTCAGTTAATGCCAAGCCTTATCGACATCCAGAAAAATCAACGATTGACACACGTTTGGAAACCTTTCAAAATGCAAACTTTCAATCGGATATATCGCCTGAACAACTCGCAGATGCTGGACTATATTCCAAAGGTAATATGAACCATTTGAAACCTTAAACATACTCCGGAAATGCATTATGGCATTAAAAGCCACACTTACACGTTAGTAACTTTGCCAAGATGTGTCCAACTGTCAGTATGCCATGCACTGTCTATTGAATACAATGTTTGTGTATAATTATTCAGATTATGGTGTCAAACAACAAATCACTACATAACACATCGTAGAACAATTAAGGATATCTGATTTATTTCTTACTGTACCACTGTCAGTATGATTAGATACGGAAGTTCCATACAAGTTCGTCACCCATGTTATCCATGATTTGAACTAAGGGATAAACACTTTAATTAAGTATAAATAGTTAGCATAAGGTACAAATTGCTGCGTTAATTTTCGATGTCTGTAATATCGGCATTTATCGTGGAATGCATTCAATCTAAACGGTTGAATTCGGCCCAGTCCGTTTTACTGTAAAATTTTCTTTTTTCCCCAGAAATGATAAGTGTGTTTAAGGGCACTGATATCTGATCGTTGGCTGTTTAACATGTGGAATAATTATAGCGGTCAATGAAATAAGAGAAAAACAGCCGAACGTTGTAATTAACATTTGCACAGCGTAACATTCTGTTGTAAATATCAAATTGTATATAAGATTTTTTTATGATGCTATAATTGTTTTATTTTGATATGCATTTTACATAGCAATGATTTTAATCGTATGCATATGTATTTACGCAGACTATATTTGTATGCGTTAAATGTGATATTTGCACTTATGTTTTTATTATTATGGTTTATTGAGCGTTGATGATTCTTTGGAAAGAAAGTGAAAACTTAATTTGCAACAAACTTAAGAAATTAATTCAGTCGAGCGCCGCAGTGTTATTATTGTGAATGAATTCATTTGATAGTTAAAGTGAATAATATTTGGTGCGGATACACTACCTTGATATATATCATAATGCATGTTGCTTGGAGTGAGATTGAACATATGAATTTAATTTTATCTTGTTTGAAATAACAATGATATATGTATTTTTGTTTTGTTTTTACAGGAGTGGGTGACCATGTGCGTTGTTTCGCCTGCGATGGAGGACTGCGTAACTGGGAAGTGCACGTTGATCCCTGGACAGAACACTGCAGGTGGTTTCCGTCCTGTTTGCAAGAGAAGTCAAAGGGGACCCGTTCATCGAGAATGTCCAGCAGCATTTTAGACACGTGAGTTATACAACCTGTAAAAATAACAGTTAAAAAATACACATACATATATCATATGTTGTTATAATTATTAAAACTAATATAAAAAATATTACAATATCCAACTTAATGTGGCAACGTGAGTGAATAATATGAAGTATAATTGTGTATTATACAGTAAGAAATCCTTTTATATATAAAACAAAGAAATAAATCAAAGATTCCGTCTTCGTATAAATATTATATGGTTCTTCATTTCATTTACAAATATATATAAAAATATAAATATATAAATATATATATAAATATATAAATATAAATACATAAATAAATAAATAAAATAAATAAATAAATAAATATATATATATATATATAAATAAAAAAATAAAAAAATAAATAAATAAATATATATATATATATATATATATATATATTCACACATATGGCCAGTTACGGGGTCTCTGATTTAGAAATAGGTTATGGGGTTCCCACTTTAAATACATGTATCTCCATACCCTTTTTTATCCGATATAAACACGAATTAAGGTATATAGGGGTACCTACTATTATTATTGTATATAAATACGTCATTTATTTAACGTCTTATACAAGGAAATATATAGCGAACTTATTTGCGAGGTATATACAATTTCAATTTCAGACCTGATTGTGGTTTTCGATTTAAGACCTTATTGTGAGATTTGATTGCATTACCTCCCCTACACCCCCCTCATAGTAATTAAAGGAGCCTAGATTGCGGGGTTGTATATAGACCCCGTTTTTTATATTGACCTCGTAAGTACAGTCTGAAAACTACAGAGACCGCGTAACTGGCACTATGTATTGGTATATATATATATATATATATATATATATATATATATATATATATATATATATATATATATATATATATATATATATATATTATATATATATATACTTATATATTTATATATTTATATATCTAGAACATCTTCTTTATGGAGACCAGTTGTATTATATTAACTGCATTAAGGATACCGCTAGATTAGGGGGACATTTTTGGTCCGCTTAATATTTACCTTCCTAATTAATCAGCGTAAATATGCAATTTCGAATTTCCAAGCACCGGATGATTAAATTGTATCTTAAATTAGGTAAATAATTTGTTCTCTATTGTTCTTTTATTGATTTATTAATTATAATAATTATAATAGACTTTTTAATATCAACCCTTGTATATTTTTTGTGTGCATATACTATGCATAAGGGAGACCGCACTTTTAACGCATGCACAACTTTAATGCCGCTATATATAACTATTTTTTCTTTTGTTTTTCAATATTTGTTGATCAATTCATCATACTAGAAAAAAGCACCAACAAAATGTGAAATATAAAAAAATAAATTTTTTGTTCCTACTAATTTTTTGATAATCCAATTTGTCTCTCGCGTGACGTAATCCAAGATGGCGCTCTCTCTGAAGTACGGCAAGCGGATGGTAAGATTTAATTTAAAATATAAGTTTAAAGGCACGTTTTTGATAGTAATTATTCATTGTTTTTTACACGTTTAAATAATTACATGTGTTTTCAAGTAAAAAACGTTCTTTAATGCTTTTTCATGAGCATTTTAATAACTAATCAATAGTGGGTGGGGAGTTGTCAATGTCAACTTTGACATACATGTTTGCAAGCACTCTCTCGCAGTTTGAAGCACCAGGGATTTAGCTTAATGATGCAAATCCCGACATATTTCCTACTTTTTCCCCTAGTTGATGTTGAACATCTCCGGGATGAACCGACCATCCGCTCATCCAGTGATATTTTTACAAATTGTCTCATCCGAGTCCTGTACTGTAGTTGCAATAATACAACTCCCAGCTATTGACCCTCAGTCGCTGGGAGTTGCAACTGCTCACGGCATTTCCATGTCAAGTCCCCCGCCCATAATCCGGGCGGCAGTTCAATCCGAAATATTAGCCACATAAACTATTTTCTGGCATAAATAAACACAAAAAGATCGTAAATATATCCATAATGCGCAAATTAAAACAACTAACATGATATGTTATGCTCGCATAATATTGATATTAATCTAAAGTTTCAAACACATCAATGGTTCATTTAAATGTATATGTTTTGCAATGGACATTCGAGTAATTCCGAAATCGAAAATACGCTATAGACTATCTCCGGAATCCTCGGCGAGATAGATCTCGTGTCTAATCTACCAATCGTAATATACCGACTATCTCCGGAACATCCGTAAGATAGATCGAAACGTCAATTCAAAACTTCGGCATTCGGTTTGATAACGGTTTTTGTATGAAGTTTTTGTTTTGAGTATTTCTGCACAATTCATTCGCAAATTGATATAGTTAATAACAGGTATTGTGTTTGTAACGATGTATTCGGTTGATTTAACTCGATTTTATAGACATACGTGAGACATATTTTTTAACATTAAAAATGGGTAAACAAAAGGAACTCTGAGCTGTACGTATGTACTTATAAAAGCTCAGAGCATTCAAGAAGATCTACCGAGTCCTGGGACTTGCAAATCTATGAGTCCGCGAATTGAAAGAATAAGTCCAAATATTAAATTATATTATTTTTTGAGAAATTTCAATGCATTTTTGGGACTCGCATTATTCGAAACTTTGCATCCCCAGAGGTTTTTGTGAGTATAGGACGCAGGACTCGCAGGTAAAAAAATCACTGCGCTCATCCTTGAACTCTTTCTATCTATCTATCTTTCAATACTGCCGAACTTCCCTCGCGGATATTACTGGCAGATATGGACACTTTCGAGTCAGTTTCCTGGGAAGAACCAGTGCTTAATGTCTATGGAGGAGATAATTAGAACGCTCCCTGAGTAGGAATCGAACCCACAAACTCCCGATCGCTAGGCGGACACCTCATCCACTACACCACCGCGACCTTTCTTGACAGTCTTCACCTTTCATATTTTTGTAAAAACTTAAACTAATTTGATGAACTCATAGTTGAAATGTACACTTTATTTTTGTTTAATACTTACTGAATAAATACTAACGATTGTTAATTGTTTTCATAAGCATTAGTAATTAAACCGCAGAAATGTATCAGCTAGCTTTATTATTTATATTTCGTAGTTTTTTTTAACAAATTGTTTTTATGACATTAATACTTTATGTATTGTTTCATTGGTAAGGTAATATTAATTAATTTGAAAGGCTCTTTACCATATTGGTTCGCTTCTACCTGACCTGACCCATTTTATTTGTTTACGAAATCGTAGTTTCACACTTGGCGCGAAATATACGTCATTATAAAGTGCATTATGGGATTGTTTTGGTTTTAGGTCATAATATACTAAATAGTTCCTTATTTAATTCAATGTCAAAGCGACAACTTTAAGCGAAAATAAATGCAACATGTTGCTCATAGAGACCCCCATAACCATACCTTTTCTTAAAGGCCATTCTAGGCGAAATCGATTTATGCAATAAAAAAAGATATGTCATGTTCAAACCAAAAAAGAACTTGACGCTAATCAAAATCGACTGTTTTTGCAACTTTTTTTTACGGCCGGTTTCTCAGTGGAATGTAACCTTTTTCAGTGCAATGCTTTACTCAAGTCTCTAAGTTTTATCATATTCAGGGATTCAGTGGTGAACACCTATTTATGCCCCACCACTATCTCTAAAAGATAAAACCCCGAACATTAGTTTAAAGTGTAAAACATGCCTTCAAGTCAACTATGGTATCTTTTTTAGAGAGTACAGCCCTATATGAAACGATTAGTATAGTATACTGTAACCTATAATTTAGGTAATAATATACTAAATTAGTTTCCCTATATAATTCAATGTAAAAGCGACAACTTTAAGCGAAAATAAATTGAAACCATTTTTGCAACATAGAGACCCCTATAACCATACCTTTTCTTAAAGGCCAGTCTCGGCA